>NC_135997.1:19850314-20017814 GCF_048128805.1 Centroberyx gerrardi
GGTGCTAGCTACTACAAAATGAAGAAATACTGTAAGAAATAATCATTTTGCTGGGCACCCCTGAAGCCCCTGAACAACTCTTTGGGGTGCCCAGACAATGTTTTGAGAACCAGAGTTTAACAGCTGTTAAAGGATTTAAACACCAAATTATTTTTGTTTTAAATAGGTTTCATAATAGATTTGTTCCTAATATCCCACTGTGTTAATCCACATTGATTTTGTTCCATTTGCCAATCCCCATCCTTCTTGCGAGAATTGTTAACCATCTCAGTTGCCTCTACACAAGTCGCTTTGATATCACAGCCTTTAATGTACATGGTGTGAGTGTGTGTGTGTGTGTGTGTGTGTATGTGTGTGTGTGTGTGTGTGTGCGCCCCATATGCATGTCTTTATGCGTGCGTCCTGTTGGATGCGTTAGTGTGAGTGTGTGTCGTGTGTGTTTAAGTGAGTGGCTGTGTGTGTGGGTTGAGCCATTTCACAGCATTACTATGAGTCATCCATCAAGCTGGTAGCTCTCTGTGTATCGGGCTAGTTTAGTCATTTTATATATATAAAAAAACATTTTTTACATCTACTGGTGGGAGTCTTCATAACAGCATACGCTCTTAAAAAGAATGTGTCATTTTCAACACAGATACGAGGGTAGTTTGAGACAACACACATCTGCTGCTACTTTTCAATAGATAGATAGATAGATAGATAGATAGATATTCCCATCTAACATTCCTTCTAAAATTACAGTTAGCCAGTCAGTTACCAAGAGAGAGTGTCCGTTCAGGACAATGGACAGCTCCTCCCCATAGCACCGTGTAGTAAGGCTGCCATCTACTGGTCAATGGTAGAATGCAGGAAGACAAGACAAAGAGGAGGGAAAGAGAGAAGGAAAGAGAGAAGGGGACAGAGAGGGAAGGAGAGCGATAGCTGAAGTTCAAGTTCACAATATTGGCCATGTATCAGGACAGGATGTACTAGAATATAATACAATACAACCAACTGTTATTTCCCTCTAGGGCAGGGGATATACGTCCCGTTATAGCGTGATTAAACATCTAAGGGCATCACAGTGTAAGTGAATGTGAATGCGAGAGCCTCCAGCATATTGTTGACAAATTCCCCCACATGAGCATAGGAGCTGAACTGAGCTAAATTTGGTGCAATGGATCGTCTGTGCCCCAAACAACACTGGGCTCTACAATCCAGTATTTCCAGCATTTCCACAGGGCCAAGAGGGGTTTACTGCCTCTTGTCCCCATTCACACTCATGGCAAGTATCATAAGGAGAGCTAATGCGTATCATTTTCCTTGTACAGAAGCCTAGGCTTCAGTGGGCTTTTGCTGTGCTCACACCTTGAGCTCTGATGTATGTACACTACTGTGAGGAACACTTTTCAGACAGTACAAATGTGCAGTATCATTGAATAAAAGCCATAATACCCTTGAGGATGTTCTTTGCTGTAATTATGGGTACAACAGTAAGGCAGTTAGGTATGAGGTGCAGCCAAGAGTATTATTACTATAATACCAATAGGAACAAGCAGTGAAGAAGACATTCAGCTTATTGTTTGGAAATTGGACAAGTACCATAATGTACCACTGTGCAGGTAGGAAAAGCAAAAATACAAAATACAAAGTCCGTAGCCAAAGAAACCACAAACACTCCAGTTTCCTCTTGATACAGATATGTAATGAAAACTTCTGAGATCATCAGAGGGGGGGATGTTTTGTAATTTGGTATAAGTTGACACAGGAGAGGAAAAAGGAGGAACTCTCCCTCGGCTCCTATTTCCAGGTACTGGAAATCATTGCAAAGTGTGGCAGGGGAAAAACAATTGCTCTCAATGTATTGACGTTACGTAATAGAAAAGTTATGAAATATTGCCTACTGCTGCAGATAAAAACTTTTTAGGTTTATGTTGACCAGATTACACGCAAGCTGAAAGTATATCGAGCTAAAATTTACTTTTCTGTAATGAGTTGTTTTTGAGAAAATTTTGTTCTAGGTCTGTACCAGATTGGTTGCTATGATAATGGCGTTATGCATAGTTAGGCTTATGCTGTGTCTGCCTGAGACAAAGACAGCAGGAGGAGCGCACATGTGTGAGGTTTAATGCCAATTTTTGCAAACCGGAAGGTGGGCCAGGTTTTTGACTCTTGAGTGATTAATCTTCTTAAACAAAAACAATCTTTGAAGCTGTAGTTTACACAAACCAAGGCTTGTGTTAGAGGCTCAAAGCGCCACCGTTACTCACTCCTTAGCCACTGAAATCAAAAAGCACTATTGGTTTATTACTGGAAACTGCAGCCTTAAAGCACTTTTCCTCAGCAGGGCCAGGTGGAGCTTACGAGAGTCATAATAGCTATATGTTTACTACATGGTTTATTTTATGATATTGATCCATCATAGCAATGGGTGTTAATCGTTCTAAGGCATCATAATTTTCAGTGGAAGAGATGCATTGTTTGTTCCCAACAGCATTTAAAGCTTGGCATGTTTTTAGAGCTCAGACCACCAAGGGCTAGAAGTTAAAATATTTCAACTTTTAGTAAAACAGTGCTGTGCCTCAAATGGGTTTTCAATAGTCTCTGAGCAACAGCAGGAGCCACAATCAGTGCTTGGCCCAAACATCTGTTTAGTATTACTGGTATATGCAGGGGGTAACTGAGGATGAGTCAATGATATCCCACAATTCCTTGCCTTTATGTGGAAGACGTCCTCTGCATTGGACCGGAACTGTAGTCAGAACAGCGTTGGGTGGCACTGCGCTACTAAGTAATATTACAGTAATATTATTACTTTTCCCAGTGACAAGTAGTGTAGTAAATTACTATTTCAATTTAAGTAATAATATTACAGTTATCAATAAAAAATACATCATTGCTTTTATCATCCCTCTAAATATTGAAGTTTCAAGTTGAATTATTAAAAACTACATCCCACACCCATTCCCCTATTAATTTTCCTTTTTACTGTCCTTTCAGTTAACACAGGCAACCAGTAAGCTAGCTTAGGTAAGAAATGGCAGAAAAGTTTACTTTCTTTGAGTGGATGTGTCCTCAGTATTTTGATTTTATCGAGCAAAAGGATGAATGGGCAGAGAGGATACAAGCACCAATTATAGGGGTGTAAATGAAAGTAATACAGTGAGTAGGGCAGTGGCTCTCAGTCCTGGTCCTCGTGACTCAGAGTACTGCAGGTTTTCTATCCTACCACATAGTTAATTGCAGTCATTTGCATTCACCTGACATACAGCTACATTGACAACTGATTTCTCAGTTTACTAGCATCAATTCCCTGTGTTAACCTCCTGATACAGCAGTTTAACATAGGGAGTTCTTGTGGCCCCATCCAAAGCAGTCGACGTGCTTTCACACTCAGCAGACAACAAGGCACTGAATACTCTGATAGTTCCTTAGTATTTAGCGGAGACAGTCTGTCCAGGTTGAACTATGGGTGCCATATATTGTATGCTGCTCCTTTACAAGAAATAAGAAGTATTTGCTGCAACTTTACCCTCCACAGCATCACCATGGTGGATGTCTGGTGGATTCTAGTGATCTCTGGCCAGTTAGTCCGGCAGGGAGCTTGAAGCAGGATTGAGGAGCCAACTCTGTCCATGGCTTCAGGATAAATCCAGGCTAGTCTCATCTGACTGCGATCTATACCAAAGTTTCTTGAACTACGGGTCAGCTGTGGGCCGTGGGGCCTGTTCCTGGTGGGTACCCCAGTGACAAAAGCATTATTATGTTTTCATGAGCCTGGGTTCCAGGTTCAAAAACTTTTTACCAGTTTAGTAGTATATTTTATTGAGCCTGAGTCCCAGGGTGAGCGGCTTAATTTACTCAGCTAGGGTCCCCGCAGGTCAAGGATACCAGTACATTTTAATGAGCACGGGTCCCAAGGTGAGAGACTACATTTACTCAGCTTGACTGAGAAAGTTTTAAGACCTCTTATTTATATGATAACAGAATGTTGAACTGCTTTGCTATACTGGGGAATACCCAAGATGTCTTCCAATGTCTTCCAATACAAACACAAGGCCTCTACCTAAGCGTCTGGAGGTGAATTGTGAGTGCTGTGGTGTGTGTTTGTGGGTGTGTATGCAGGTGTATGTGTGTGTGTGTCTTGCTGCGAGCTAATAGACAGCACACCTGTTCTCCTAAGAGAGCTGAAAGTCAAACATGACGCCTTTCAGAGAAAAGGACGGGAAGGGGAGAGACTAAAAGACAGAGAAAGAGAAAGACAGAAAGACAAAAACACGAAGACAGACAGAGTGAGGGAGGATAAAAAGATGCAAAAATGGAGACGAATATGTCTCATTCAACCGGGATGTTCAAGTGAGGGAGGTGAGAGAGAGGATGGAAAGAGGGAGGAGGGAGAGAGAGATGGAGATAAGGGAAGGATTGAGAAGGCAAAGAAAAAGAAGTGGCAGAGGAATTGGAGGAGGAGAGATTAGAGAGGAAAGGAAAAGAGGAGAAGAGGGAGGAGAAGAGAAGAAACCATATGAGAAGGAGAGGAGGAGAACGGGAAGAAGGTCCCCGGTGAGTCCAGAAAGTTCGCTAAGAAAAACATCTGGCTTCCTGATTAAAACTTCAGCTCTCATCTCTTTTACTTCCCTCCCCTCTCTCTAACAATAAAACCGAGGCTATAGTGACTTATCAACCTTGGAGACGCCTGCTGATTTTAAACCCAACAAAGCTCGCCAATTAGCTGAAGGAAAGAATTTCTAGCAGTTTAAAGTCCCAATCCATATTTGACACTCCCTGTTGAAACACGGTTGCCCTTGTACAGATTTTGTTCCCATTGTGATTTATTGAATAGACGACAGTATTCACTCTTAAATGTATTTTCTTAGCTTTTGACAGACTGACAGTATGTGGCAGCTACATGTGAGGTTTACATGTATCTGGAAACACTAAATACATACTAAAAATAATGAAGTAAAACGTATATATGAGTTATGATCGGTTACATCCAAGACTCAGATGATCAAATTAATTCTGTATTGCATGGTTAAGTCTTTTCAATTCAAATTCCAAACAGCAAATCCACATTTCATGATACATATTTATACAGCATATCTCATTTTGCATCAATTCCCTGCAAAGTAAAATAAGGTATAGGAAAGGAGGGCAAGGCGAGTGAGCGAAATAGGGAGAGAGTGAAGGAGAGGAAGAAAGAAAGAAAGAAAGAAAGAAAGAAAGAGAGATGAGATTGAAGGAACGATAATGATGAAGCGAGGAGGGAGAGAGTGAGGGACAGAGGAGGGGAAGGAGGAGAGGGAGGGAGGAAGGAAGGAGGGGATGTGAGGGGAGAAAAAGGTGAAGTATAACGGCCGAGCTGAGGAGGAAATTATGATGTAGGTCAGAGAGGGAGGGGTGGGAGGGAGGGGAGGGGAGGGAGGTGAAGAACAGGGCATAGTAGAGGGGGAGGAGGAGAGGAGTAAACATTAGATTTGTGAACATGAACAAGTCTGTCCCAAAGCTAGATGTCAGTAAGAGACAAATCCTGAACCGGCTCCATTGATAATGAACGGGGGACGGACTTTAAAGGGCTAGTGGCAGAATCCAGAGGGTTTTTGCAAGGACATTGCAGATTTTCCAGTTCAGAGCCGTCCACACCAACACTGGGAGGAAAACAGCAGAGATGGAGATGGAACATAGACATATAAGAAAAGGAGGAGAGAAGAACAGCGAGAGAGGAACCAGCAAATTAGGATGCCACTGAGTAACTGAGGGAGGGAGTGAGGTGGAGAAGGGGGGCGGTGGTGGAGAGAGTAAACAGATTGGGAGGAGGTGGTGATGATAATGATGAAAGCTCTGTGAGCGTGAGGGTTGGTGGAAGGGAGAGAGGGAGAGAAGAGAGGGAAGCAGGGGAGTGGGGGGAGGAGGGGGGTCTTAATGATGATGGCAAGGGTTGATGAGGAGGTTTTAAATGAGATGAAGAGGAAAGGAGGGAAGGAGAGAGAGCAAGGAGCTCTTTCCACGACGGGTTTAAACTAGGAGGAGGAGAGAGGAGAGGAAGCACTCCACAGAAGGGTAGAGCTGAGGACGCCGGAGGAGCGGAGGGAAGGAAATGGAGGAGAGTGAGAGGGAGCGAGCGAGGGAGCGAGGAGATGAGGAGAGAGGAGGAGAGGGTGGAGGAGGTGTGTGAGTACACAGAACGTGGTATTGACTGAAGGCTTTCCCGGTTAATTGCATATTCCCTGTGATTGCACTGTGAATTGCTGGGGTGAATGAGAATTACTTTCTCTTTCTCTTTCCCTCTCTGTCGCTCTGATTCTTCTCTTCAGAAGAGAGAGAGACAGAAATGGGTGTGAGGGAGAGATAGAGGGAAAGAGAGAGAGAGATATACAGAGAGCAATACTTGAAGAAAGACAGACAGGGCCATAGAAAGTTGTGTGTTAGCGAGGGAGATGATGTGTGGTAGAAAGAAAGAAAGAAAGAAAGAAAGAAAGAAAGAAAGAAAGATCCATTGAAGAATACGATCACTTTTCCATAGATACCTGACATGAAAATGGACACTTTGTTCTTGAGGTCCTCTGCAATATATAATGTTACGTTATATCCATATATCCATATAACGTAGAACGTCCACTGAATGGCAGGTCTCACATAGAAGCCTTTCTAACCACCAGGGAAAGTGATAATAACATGATACTTTATTGATCCCTAGGGACATTTTGTTTTTTCTGCAGAGCAGTGCCCCTGGAGCTGGTTGGGATTCAGTGTCTTGTTCAAGGACACTTCAGCATGATGGCTGTTTGCTGACAGGTGGACTTGAACCCAGGTCCTTCAGTTGAAGGACAGTAGTCTCCCTACTCACTACACCACCCTAATTTACTTATTCACTAATTATCTCTAATAAGTACTAAGTATCACAGCAAATCACTCAACTCTCAAACAAATTCTAGGTAGAGAATGGTTTACCTGCCTGTCAAAGATGCGTGACTATTTTAAAACCTCAGCAAACATTAAAAATATATCTCAGAACTCAGTGGAAACATAAATCTATATATAAAACTATATATGATGGAGGAAATGTTGTTGCTTCAATCTCATTAACTATTGACAGACAAGCCAACAGCATGGCATCATGACACTCTGACAAGAAATGTATGCTATAAGTGATAAAATATCATCAACAAAATTCAGGAGAAGCAGTGCACACAGGTGCTTGAGTGTAGACTATATTATAATTAGTCAAACAGTCATCTGCTTTATGAAATAAACATCTGCCTCCAAAAGTAGCCAGGCTTTACAAACACCAGGTGCTCACTGTTGTTCAAAACAATCTTATGCCCAGGAAGCTCTCCGGTATGTTTTCTATGCCTTACCTATCTATTTAATTTATACTCCAGGCATTTATCCAAACCTGGAGTGTAAACGAATGCCTTAAACCCAGCATATGATGGAGGACTTATGATTTCAATCTAATGCAGACAAGGAACCTGCTTGTCTTCTGGTAAAGCCTTGACACATAAGGCACAGGGATTGCATCTCCCCTACACATCCCAGACATGAAGTCCTCTCCTCTCTCATTCCTCCCTTTTCCTGCCCTCTGTCTTCATGGAATACCTTTTTGTTCAATAAAAAAAGATATTAGGCATTAGCTATAGCAAGCTCTTTATCTGCACGTACTCAGAACAAATCCCCCTTTCCGCACATGCTCAGACTGTCTGGGCTTGCTAATAATGCAGAGGGAGATAAGATCTGCTAATTTGGGGATATCAGGCTATCAGCGCACACTTGCATGCAAACACATACACTCAGACAGACAGACACACTCATACACTCATTGCGTTATCAGCGTAGATACACACACACACATACACACACAGATAAACACATAAAAACACGGAAAGAGACTCACACAGACATGCATGCACCACACAGGGAAAATAGTGTCTTTGTTACTCTAAATAGACATGGTACAGTCCAAGGGTTAGATTTCAACATGCAGATATAGACACAGATCATGTTCTTTTTGTTCCCTTTGGAGCTACTTAAGGGGAAATTAAGTTCAGCCCGAGTTTAAAATGTTTGACCCAGTGGTAAAAGTATATGAAACTCAATCAAATAGTATGTGACCCAGCAGTAATAGCCATTTGAAAGTATTTGACCCATGTTAAATAGTATCTGACCAAGGACCAGATGCCAGTGCCCCTCTGTCTCTGTCTGTTTCAGTCAATCAGCCTGATCCCCTCTCTCTCTCTCTCTCTCTCTCTCTCTCTCTCTCTCTCTCTCACTCTCTCTCACACACACACACACACACACACAGCTTACCACACTCACACAAAAACACACTAACATGCCTGTATAAACATAGACACACAGAAAAAACACAAGTTCATACAGGTATACACAATTGTGCATCCATGTATGTAGGTATATATATACACACACACACAGACACACGCACACACACACACACACACACACACACACGCACACACACACACACGCACATACGCACATACGCACACACTCAAGAGATCAATTTCAATTCTCCAGTTAGGGAGCAGACCAGCAGACAGCCTTTCATCTGTCCAGCCTCTTCCTCTACACTGCCCTCTTCTTTCTATTGATCTCTGTCACTCTCTCTCTGTCTGTCTCAGTTTCTGTCTCTCTCTCCTTCTGTTTCTATTCCTGTCTGTTTGTCTGTCTCTCTGTCTCCCTGTTGCCCTATCCCCTCTTTCAATCTCCCTGTCTATCTGTCCCTCTCTCATTCTTCCTCACCATTGCTTCTACCTGAACTGCTCACTGATCTCTCTCTCTCTCTCTCTCTCTCTCTCTGTGTCTATTTCTCTTGCCCTGTCTCTCTCTCTCTCTTTCTCTTTTCTGTCTCTTTTTTCTATCTCCCTGGGTTCCTCTCCTTCACCCTCCTCTGCATTCTTCCTGCCCCCACTCCTCATTGAATGAAGTTAATTTCCAATCCATGAAAAGCTATTGACCCTATGCAGAGGTTGCACACATTGTCAGTTTGGATTGAACACAGCGTATCTGTATGCCTGTCTGACTGCACGTCTCTTTGACCATCTGTCTACCTGTCTTGCTGCTCGTCTGTCTGACTAGTGTGTGTATGCACTGCATGTCAGCCCTATTTCTGACGATAGATGTGGAATTCATCTATCCACAGATGATGAAAGCTTAAAGTGGTAATCCACAAGATCCTGTTCTTTTGATTTTGGTGATAAGCTGTCATTGCTGTGATGTTTTTTTTGCACTGCATGTCCCAGAGATCACCTGTCAATCAAACAGCATGGCCAGTACTGTGATGTCTTTTTCCTTGGATTTTCTGTTGATGAAGTTTGAGTTTCCATAGGTGCTCATGCTAGCTACCCAGTTCTTCTTCTATTTATTCCAAACAAACTGCTGTTGCTGCTGCTGGAAATGTAAATTGTATCACTTCCTATGTACCACAGGATTTTTCCCATGAAAGACCTACCTGACACTGGGTGTTTAGAAAAGCAAATGTAAAAGCTTTCATGAACTAGGTATAGGTTGGATCACTATTGGCCATAGACAGTAGCAAAATGGATGTTTATTTATATGAAAATATTGTGGAATATTACTTTAATCTAGGCTAAACAGTTATTCAAATAAAAAGTGAATGCCATAACTTTAATGGCATAATTTACATTAAAAGCAAGGGTGAAGTGACATTGCGACATCATATCCTATGTATAGCGAAGTGTTTGGACACAGTCACTGTTTTCTCTCTCTCTCTCTCTCTCTCTCTCTCTCTGTGGAAATGTGCCATCCAACCAACATCACAAAAGCTAAAATCTAAAGTTTAGGGGGCAGAGAATGTCACAGTCTCAGAGCGATAGAGATAGGCCTCCTTTAATGAACACAGACTTCATAAATGAACTTCATATAAAAGTGACGAGGCGTCTGAATGTGGAATGAAATGTTAACAGTAAAGACACATCAGTGTTGGCAGTTGTTTGAAGTCGCCCTACAAAATTAATAACGACTCTGAACGCCCAGGCTTTGTCTTTGGAAGATAAGGAAATGCAGCCGAGAGTGTGCGTGTCTGTGTCTGTGTGTGTGTGTGTGTGTGTGTGTGTGTGTGTGTGTGTGAGTGTGAGAGAGAGAGAGAGAGAGAAGGAAAAAGAGACAAGGGAAGAAAGAGAATTAGGGAGGGGCAAAACAGAGACACAGACATTGTGAGTTAATGGTAATGTGCTGATGACCCTTTCAAAGACTTGTTGATTAGACAGGGCTACATGTGTGTGTGTGTGTGTGTGTGTGTGTGTGTGTGTGTGTGTGTGTGTGTGTGTGTGTGTGTGTGTGTGTGTCTGTTTGTGAGTGTGTGTGGTGTGTGCTGGTACTGGAAACAAGTGAAAACAGAAAACACACATTCCCTAAATAAAAACATCAGAAAAGCATGCCATTATTTGCTTTGTAACTTAGAGCACATCACTATCAAGGGTTGCTTGAGTGCTGAAGTGCCCCTGAAAAAGGACACCAAACACCATGTATACGCACCCAGTGTATATGAGCCTGCTCCGAGGACAGGCACTGAGACATCTAACATCAGCTAAAGACTGTGATGCAATGCAACAGGTGGCTGCTTACAGTATGTCACTGTGGTTGCATAAGTCTTTTTGTAGTTAATTGTGCTGATTCGTGTGTTTAATTACATAATTTACTCACACATACAACACAAATGCACACACGCATGCGTATGCACACACACACACACACACACACACCTGCAAGTATACACACACAACATACATGCATTGATAGGTACATACACCAAATTGCATATACAAATAAATTCATTATTAGATGCTCGGGAGGAGCACTCGTTTGTTCCGTCATCACTTGTTTGCTTGTTCATGTGTAACGCATTTTGCAATGCACAGTGCTTAAGGGAAAATATATCCAAACGCTTTCAATGAAAAACACTGCATTAAGCACACTGTCTAATCCAACAGGCTGACATACAGATATCTTATATGAGCTGCTGAATATGTACTAATGCTACGCTGCCCTGACCACATTAGGACAAACTTGACAAAAAAAAAATAAAATAAAATACTATTGGCCAGGAATCTGTTCAATTCCACTGGTGCATGATTCCATACAAACGCTTAAAATTACTTTGCAGGCTTTTGCATCGTCATAACTGTGCCATGCTGACAGCCTGGAGAGGAAATATTTGCCATGATTGTTTTTACAGAACCATGATTATCATCTGAACGCTCCAAGCCAATCAAAGATGTCTGATTTCAGCTCACTGCTCATGCCATCTCTGGCTAAAATAGCGCCAGATTTGCAAGACTTGATGAGAACGCCTGGGTTGTAATGGAGCTGAACACCGTCTGTTTAGCAGATTAAAAAGCACAATCTAACATGGGTCAATACACCACCATAGCGATCGGTATGAGACATGGATAACTAACCTCCCATGTGGTCCACCACAATCATGTTCCAATCTGATCTTTTGCTATTTATTAGTGAGCAATTTACACTTGCATATAAAAAGGAAAGCCAGTAGGCATGAAATAACTAGACTAATGATGCACAAGGTCAAAGTGGCTTTCGGGGGGTGGAGATAAGAGGAATGTTTTTATAGTGTAAAAAAGAGCAGAAGTCCAACGCATTAGAGCAGTTGGGACCCAGAGTACTGCTGGTTTTCAAAACCACACAAAGTTGTGAACTACTGCATTAGAGAGAAGGTTTATGATAGTGTTTTGGCCCTTTAAGAGGGTGGTGTTCAGCTGCTTGTCTGAATTCAAGGAAACTATGGGGGTGAGAGTGGTATGCATGCAGAGAGAGCACAGCAAAAAAAGCATGTTATTTGAGAACAAGCAACACTTTGTTGAGATGTTGAGGTATAGGTGTTGTTGTTTTGGACTAGACCCTCGGCTGGCTGAATGTGTACATGCAGTGCATGTTGTAATGTGCTAAGTGGCTTTTATTTTGAAGCACAACTCCATGCTGGAGCCATCACGTTTCCAGAATTCTTGTCGTGACTTTGTTTTGTTTGAGGACATGACACATTGGCTTATTCAGACAATTTTGATGCGTGTAGTGAGTCAATGTGGAATTTAGTTGATTCCTGACAAACAGTGTTTTCTCCTAACGTTATCCCAATGCAGCTGGGCTAGTGTATAGCCTTTCTGAGTATTAAGTATACATTGGAAGCACTTGTGAATCCAGGAAGCTGATATGCTGATATCATCCATAGTGGCAGTGTATTGGTACTCACTTTGAGACATGATGAAGACTCCACAGGGCAGAAACATTGTCTGTTTTTAATATATAATAAAGTGTGAGGGGACTTCTATGCTTTTCAAGAGTTGAGAGACAAATAGTGTAAGTCGCAGTCAGTCTTATTTCCATGGTGTTTTTGATGATAATTGACAGTAATCCCTATTTCCTGGAAAGTATTCCAAAACATTTTTGTGATTTATTTCCGTGAACAAACCTCTACACCATGTCTTGCTGCACACTGTGGCCATTTTGATTTTCTTTCACTCTTTTGGCCAGTTTTTCCCCCATCTTTCATACCACCTTACCAGCTAAATTAGACTAAACTAGAATGGGCCTGTGAAGGTCCCTACTGGGTTGGACTAATGGGCCATGTGCATAAAGCATGACAGCTTCCAAGATTAAACCCTTTGTCTAAAGCATGTCAGCCTCAGAGGTTAGACCATGTGCCTAAAACATGTCAACCTCCTGGACTGATGTCTTTCAGTCTTCTCAGCCTGAAGAAAGCTTAGACTCTTTTGAAGTTTGATACCGAGGAAGAATATTACCAAAAAGATTTGCATCCAAAAGCCAATAAGTGTAGTTGAGCTAATTTTGGTCTTGGCATGTCTATTTGTTGAGTGAAATTCCAACTGAGATGCCCATTTATTGTATTTTGGTGTGGGATTGCCAAGAAATTGTACCAGTAATATTAAACCCCTTATTTCCCACATTACTGTGTTAGCTACTTTCTCTTTTGCCATAGTCTAGAGTAAACTAAGCACATGCACAATAACATGGGTTGGATGTTAGAGGAAAAGGGGAGGACTGAGTGTGGATATCTTTCCAGGAGGCATCTCTCAGCACATATGTTGAGCCCATGACACCCCCAGAAGGCTCAACAGTAATTTCCAGCATCCTGAAACCTCCCCTCTATACCTGCTCTCAGCACTGACCGGACCTGCCCTCACCCACACTACATCTTCACTACCCTGCACCTAATGCCCACATCGGCTTACACTTACACTCCAAGCCTGGTCGAACAAAGTTTTGTGAAATGAGCATGATGTCTTAAAATGCAAATATGTTCTATGTGCATGAAAAGTGAGAAAAATATGTTTTCCCACCACCAAAGGATTACATGGAGGAGACAAGAATAGAAACAGGTGGTAGTTTGACATTGAAATAGCATGTGGGAAGTGAGATGGTTGTGGTTGGTGTGGTGGATGAGTGCAAACATTTGCCTTCAGTGCTGACAACCTGGGTTTTTTAGGTTTTCTACTGTGAGTGAACTTCTTCTGAATTTCTTGCTAAAGTTCCTCTTATTTAACCATGAAAAAACCCTAACCTTAATCAAATAGTTTAAGTTGCCTAACCTTAACCAAAGTTTTAGTTGCCAAAATCTAACCTTAACCTTAACATTAGCCCAAGTTGTTTTACTTGACTAAACCTAACCATTAGCTAACTTTTTCAACGTGGCAAATGGAGGAATGTAATGTTCACGTAATTCGTGTCCACAACATTTAATCTGTGTTTCAGAGTTCGTCCTTTTTTGAGACTGTGTTGTATACTCCATATCCTCAAAGCCCCAGGTGGCTCCTAAGCCCTTTATTTGTATCTCTCCAAAATTACAAAATAGATTACCAAGTGCAGTTGGTAACAACAGTTAATGAAATATAATGTAGCACAGCACAGATATCACCATCCCTGATAAATTTACAGGATCTCCAATATCTTTTTCATGCTCAGTGGAATCCACAACGAGCCATTCTCATATTGGCACATGCATGTCTGACTGAAACTGCTACAAGCTACGCTGTCTCACTCTCTGTCTCTCTGCTCCACGCTCTGTCTCCCTTTACTTTTTCCCTTCCCTCTCTTCCTTCTCTCTTTCTGCCTCTTTGTCCCCCAATCCCAAATGGTGTACACAATATTTCAATATAAGTAAGTATAATAATATGAGTAATCTAAGATAATAAAAAGCCACCCTTAGAATGTTGACTGACTCCTGATTGGATGCTGCAATTCTGTGCCTTAGATGAAGCTCAAACAGCAGAATCAAATGTTGTAAATTAAACTTTGCAGACTCTCTCTCTCCGTCTGAGGGATGAGGCGTGTGTTCAGAGATGTGGGAAGATGTGCGTGGGTGGGTGGGTGTGTGCATGTGTGTGTGGAGGGGGGGTTATTGCATCACTCATATCTGCAAGTTACGTTTTTCAAAGTAAGTTGAACTACAAAGTAACTCTATCCTTTTCTTTCCTTCCTCTCATGATTCCAGGCAAGGCTGCTTTGCTGATAAAGTGCATGAACCTATTTAAAATGTGCTCTTATGTATAGTGAAAACAACTGATAACCGACTGGTTATATTTTATATTCTCATGATCGTGTCTGTATAATGATGGAAATGTACCCTTGTTTATTGTTGACACCAATTGTCCCGAAAAGGTTCATTTAAATGGCAAAAATCTGATTTAATATTGAAACACCACATTCTGGTTGATTCAACTATTGGATGATTATAACTTTAGACTGACAAATCAGATTCCACACTACACTCAGCTGTTTTTTTTCCCTTTTCCAATGCACTCAATTAGATTGTATTCTATTTCATGTTATTTTAACTATTTAATCTCTTTTACTCTGTTGCCTACAATACTTTACATTGTTTAATTCTGACCTGTTTACTATTTTATCAGCCTCTCTTCAATGCTATTGTATTCTACTTTGGTCATTTCTACTCTGCTCTTCCCTACACTACTCATCTATACTCTAGCCTACTCTACTCCAGTCTCTCATAAAGTTTAAACAGCCCTGTACTAAAACCTTTCTTACATAGGTTAGCCGCCCTTTCTGCGTTTCTTCCCAACTTCACACCACAAAGGAAAGCCTGGTGAGCGACTCTGCCAGCAAACGGGCCGGTAGAAGATTGGCGTGGTGAGGCTGTGTCAACACCAGGACTGCAGGGGGAGAGGAGGAGAGATTTGTACGTGATATCACCTCCACTCAGGCCCCGAGGAGGAGAGCGAGAGAGACTGCCGAGTGCTAGACAGAGAGAGCTGGAGGTTGCAGGGGAGAGAAAGAGAGGGAAAGAAAAAAAACAAGACAGAGAAAAATGGGTGTGGGGGTGGATGGGAGGAGGGGGGTGGGGGGTGGAAGGGAGGGGTGTAGAGAGACAGAAAAATAGAGAGAGGGAGAGGGAAGAGACAGAGCTAGAGAGGTAAATTGACTTTGAAGAGGTTAAACTCTGAGTCTATGCCCAGAAGAGACTGATTATGATAAGGAGAAGAGAGGAGAGAGAGGAGACACAGATTTCATTAAGAGGAATGGGAGGAGGGAGGCGTGGGGAGGGGAGCTCGTTGTTTTTTTTCTTTCTTTCTTTTTTTTTTACCTGCGTTGTTAGACACGCTAATTAGGTTAGCAGCTAATTAGTTTGTTTTGATTCACCAAGTCACCTTGACCTAAGGTTTGGCCTATTGGCTACTAACTGAATAGACACACACTGTCAGGCAGACAAACACACACAAAGACAGACATGCACACATACTCACACAAACGCGCACGCACACACACACACACACAGACAAAGACACGCAAAGAAAAACACACATGCGCATGTACACACACACAAATGCATGCATATGCACACACACCATAGGGATCGCTGTATAAGTAGCTAGCAGACAGTTATATTGGATTTGTAGGGGGTCAGGTCCAATGAAATTAATCAAGTTCTCATCCACAAGTATAAAAACTCTCTCTCTCTCTCTGTATGCCTGTGTTTTGGTCGCTCTCTCTCTACCCCTCCCTCACTCTGTCTCTCTCACCCTGTCTACCTGTCTGTGTCTGTATGTCTGTCTCTCTGTCTTTGTAAAACTCTCTCTCTCTCTCTCTCTCTCTCTCTCTCTCTCTCTCTCTCTTACACACACACATTCCTTAGAGTCTTACAGGTGTTACATTACTGTAATAATAAGTTTATAACTTTTTAAGTATAATCGGATTATGCCATATTGTAATTGAAATCAGATTACACATTATTGTAACTGAACTGCAACCAGATTGCATTACACTGTGAAAGACAGTTAGCAGCCTGCCGCTCAATTAGTTTATGACTTTATCCTGGAGGAAGAGAAGGAGAGGCAGAGAGAGAGCCAAAAAGTACATGGATGTTTTGTTTTTTTTAACCTTTATTTAAACACCACATTCTGGTTGATCCAACTATTGGATGATTATAACTTTAGACTGACAAATCAGATTCAACACTACACACAATCTGTCAATCACAATCTTTGTTGCCTAATACTCTTCATTGATCAATTCTAATCTGTTTCACTATTTTATCAGGCTCTATTCTATTGTATTCAACTCTGCTCTTTTGCAGGGGAAGTCGACTGACACCCTGCTGCACATTCTTACAGTCCCAAACATTCAGCATCACCATTCACTTTCCCCACCCACCTAAGGAAGAAAAAGAAAGAAAGAAGAAAGAAAGCAATACCATTCTACTCTTTCCTATTTCACACACCATGTCTAACTGTTTAGGCGTTGACATTAGAAGAGGCCGATCCTGAGCATACTGTTGCCTCCAATCATTAAGGCAAAGTGCTGCATCAGCCGTCTTGGACTCTTAACAAGGAAGCTGGTTGGTCGAGCCCTCTATAACCCTTACAGCACAAAAACACTAACATGAGGTAGTGGGAATGACTTTGACATTTATAAAGCTGCGACTGACACAGGCACGCACGCATTCACATAAATATACACCCACAGCACACTCTCTCTGTCTCTCTCTGTCCCTCTCTCTTACACACACACACACACACACACACACACACAGTGTACTCTCTCACACACACAAGTGAAGGCGCACACATGCATGCATATATATACAAACATCATTTTGATATCGTGTCTGATACATAATATCATACATAAACAAACATAAACCGTATACATAATAGAACGCATAAATATACATCAACGCGCACAGACACACACACACACACACACACACACACTAAGACTCATACATACACACAGCATTTTTAACACACAAATACACAGATCCACGCCTGCATGCACATAAACATGCATACATAACAAGCTAGCAAAATCACATGTGCATGTTTCACACACACATTCATACAAACACTTACAGACACACACAGACTGGTGTAATGGTGCATGCTGTGTACAAATGAAGGCTAGCTTGATGATTCAGAGGAACAGCCGGGATGAAGATGCTGGAGTTGTTGACTGCAGGGTTGTGTGTGTGTGTGTGTGTGTGTGTGTGTGTGTGTGTGTGTGTGCGTGTGTGTGAGGCTGGGGACTGATGCTCTTTACCACTGAACTATGGCATTAGATCATTACATAGCTCCATAACAGCATTTCAGAACATCAAACATATTTACTAGGGTGAAAAAACCTCTGAAACAGTATATAGATCATATGAAACTAAAAGTAAAACTAATACAAATTAAATACTCTGAGAACATGTAGGCCATGTAACACAAACTCTTTATTGACAGTGAAAGAGAGATCATCCCTTTCACTTTCAGACACTTTTCTCTTTCAGATAGATCGACTGAGCTTTGGTTACAAGGACTAACACACTGTACGGAGGCCTGCGAGTGTAAAACAAAACCACATTTCACAAATCAAATTACCAAATCAGAAAACAGAATAACATTTCACAAAACAAATTTTACAAATCAGAGAGCAGACTAACATTTCACAGAACAAAATTACAACTCAAAAAACAAATTAACAAATCAGAAAACACATTTACATGTCGTGAAACAAATTTTGATCTCAAAAAAACAATTTAACAAATCACAAAACTCAGCTGCATTTCACAAAACTATTCCAGAAAACAAAGGGTACAAGCTTTCTCATCGCTGCTTGGTTCAAGTGCATTTTCAGCATACACAGACATATTAATGTTGTGAAAAATCGAAAGCATATAAATAATGACATCATATAACTGTCCATCATACAAATATTCTGGAGTTATTGCCATCTCATCAGTTGTTGTCACGCTCATTTTGGTTCAAAGTTGACTACAGGCATCTGGCAGCAATGGACCAAAAATTGTAAACACAGCAGCATGGCTCAGGACATGAGACACGGCTGCATTCTGTCCAGTCAGCAATGGCAAAGCTTGCACCTTCCCTTTCCATTTTCTGAAACGCTAAATTGTTTTCTGATTTGTTTTGTAAAATGTGTTTTGTGATTTGTTTAATTGTTTTGTTAAATGTGGTTGTGTTTTGCACTTCCAGGCCACCGTACACATGACAGCTTAACATGGGTTTTACTGTATATGTGTTTTGAGTGTGTAAAATGTTTGTTTTACACCATCAATGTTTTAAAATACTGAAGCCAGACAGACCCGTTTTTAGGAGAGATGCCAAAAGCTTTTTTCCAAGTCAAATTCCTCAAGAATATGCACATGTACCTAAAATTCATAAGGTCAAATTATATCTGGAATTGGGTATGGGGCTTTAACTAAACAGTAACACAGTTATCAAGGCTACATACTGGTACCACTGCTGTGCCAATATATGGACAGACCTGCACATATGGTATAATGCTCCTTTTCCTGTATTATTGCCTAATTAAAACACAAACACACACACACACACACACACAAACACAGCTGTATGAAGCCAGCAGCTTGCAGACTGCGAATCAACTTTCAGCCTGGATGGACGACAAGAGAGACCTTTCCTTCTGATTTCACTCTTTAATTCCCTCACTCTTTCTCTCACTCCATCCCTCCCTTTTTTATTCTCCTCTGTCTTAATTTGTTTTGCTAACAAACTCTCTCTCTCACACACACACTGTTTCTCCTCTTTTCTCCAACATCTCTTCCATCAGCTCTCCCTCCCTCTCTAAGTCCATACGTCTCTCCCTCTCTGCCTCACTATTACTCCCCTTGTCTCTCTCTCCCTCACCATCCCTCCCACTCTTGTTCTGTGATCTCTCTCCCTCTCTAATCAATCTTTCCATCCCTAAATCCTTCCCCCCTTTCTTTCCTTCCTTCCTACCTTTTTAATTTTCCCAATTTGTATTGCTGGGAGAATTCCTCTCTCTTGTCTCATTCTCTTTACCTCATTATCCCTTTCTCTCTACCCTATCTACCTCCTTCCCTTCCTCTCCCCTTTTTCACTTACCACCCTTCTCACATCATTGCTCCCTCCATCCAACTATCCCTTTCTTCTTTCCTTCTTTTGTTCATTCTCTCCTGTGTTAGTTTATCTTTTTCTGAAACAAAAGAAAGAGAGGAAGATTTGCTGAAAACTAAAAAGGCGAATTTTCAGAAATTGAGAAAACCAGACTTAATTTATAATTGCTGACCATGCATTTATAAAATTCTATCATGTCTTTTGAATACATTTAATTGGACCTATAGAGGCTTTACACTTGTGTCACAAATCTCCTAGTAACCATGGCTGGTGCCGTAATGGAGGTCCACTGGAGAATTGGCTGTGCACAAATAATAGCTTCGTACATAACAACCAGGGGAGAAAAAGAGAGACATCTGAAAAACACTGTTGCGGTATATGTCAGTTCAGTAACGTTATCAGTAAAAGGTTTTTTTCTTGTTTATTTATTTTTTTAATTTTCAGAATCCAACATTATTCTGATGATAGAACTATGCTGCTACTGTGTTTTGTCGACTTCAGTGTTTGAATGTTTACATTTTCACCTAACATCATAGAAACGCCCACTCTTGCCCAGTGCATCCAATGGGGGCTTTCTGAATGCACACACTCATTCAAAAATGTTAAAAGGTATTTGGATAGCAGCCAAGGGCATCACAAGGCAAACTGAGGTCAGGCAGTCAGTCAGACATCTGTCGCTTGGTGAGATGATGCACTTCGTGAGATGATGCACTTCGTGAGATGGCCTCTAGAGGGCGTCTTTGACTGTGAGATGCAGTGTTTCCCATACAGAGACACAAAATCAAAAGTTGGTCAGTGTATAGAAATTGATCTAAATCGATCTCTGATGCACGCATCACGTCATGTCTCAATCCACAGAGTCTGCTGGTGTGAAAACAAAAGTGAAACTTAACATACCACAGTTTGCTCCAAACTCCCCTGTGTTAGTAAGACAAGGCAAGGCAAGGCAAGGCAAGTTTATTTATATAGCACATTTCATACACAACAGCAATTCAAAGTGCTTTACATAAATAAAATAAAAATAAAAGACATAGATAAAAAGACAGTGCAAGAAGATTTGAAAAGTACATTAAAATCACATTTAAAAGAAAATATAAAAGATATAAATAAATAAATATTACAGTGCAGATTAGTGTTGCCCTAGATTTCTTAAAAAGCCCTGGCGAACAGAAAAGTTTTAAGCCCTGATTTAAAAGATTCTAAAGTGGAGGCAGACCTCAGATTTTCTGGAAGTTTGTTCCAGGCATGAGGAGCATAAAAACTAAAAGCTGCTTCTCCATGCTTTGTTCTGACCCTGGGAACAGTAAGCAGACCAGTACTGAAGACCTGAGGGGTCTGGCGGGTTCATAACAGTGAAGGAGATCAGAAATATATTTTGGTCCTAAAAACCATTAAGGCCTGGCTCTACTAAAGGTTTGTGACACCGCAAACCGCATTGCGGTTGCTAAAACCTTGTTTTCTGATCTACTAAGACGGCGTACAGGGCATTTGCGCCTGAAATCATGGGTTGATCTGTGTGCGCTGTTTTTTGCGGTATCTATATCTCCGCGACATTGCCTTGATGAAAACAATGCAGCTAAAACAATTGCACCAGCAATTGCTTTTGAGATGTGTCGGGAATTGCGACATGTTAGTAGATCCGGGCCTAAATGCTTTATAAACATGCAACAGAATTTTAAACTCAATTCTTTGGCACACAGGAAGCCAATGCAGTGATCTCAGCACTGGAGTGATGTGGTCCATTTTCTTAGTCCTGGTTAGAACCCTGGCAGCAGAATTCTGGATGAGCTGCAGTTGTCTAATAGCTTATTTAGAGAGACCTGTAAAGACACTGTTACAGTAGTCAAGCCTACTAAAAAGAAATGCATGAACAAGTTTTTCAAGGTCCTGCTTGGACATGAATTCTTTAATTCTTGCGACATTTTTAAGGCGATAATAGGCATATTTTGTAATTGTCTTGATGTGGCTATTGAAGTTTAGGTCAGAGTCCATAACTACACCAAGATTTCTGACTTGGTTTTTAGTCTCCAGTGAGAGGGATTCAAGGTGAGCAGTGACTTTAAGTCTCTCCTCTTTGGCACCAAAAACAATTATTTCAGTTTTACCTTTATTTAGTTACAGAAAGTTGTGGCACATCCAGTCATTGATTTGTTCAGTGCACTTATTTAGTGAGTCTATTGGACCGCATAGTCATCTGTTGATAAAGCTATGTAGATCTGAGTGTCGTCTGCGTAATTATGATAGGAAATACTGTTGTTTTGCATAATTTGAGCTAGTGGCAGCATGTAGAGATTGAACAGAAGAGGCCCAAGGATCGACCCCTGGGGAACTACACATGCCATTTTTGTTCGCTCAGATACGCAGTTACCAACAGATACAAAGTAGTCTCTGTCTTGTAAGTAAGATTTAAACCAGTTTAGGACTGTGCCAGACAACCCTACCCATTTTTCCAGTCTGCCTACCAGTATGTCATGGTCTACTGTATCAAACGCAGCACTAATGTCCAATAAAACTAGAACTGAGATTTTTCCGCGGTCCGTATTAAAACAAATATCATTTAAAACCTTTACTAGAGCGGTCTTAGTGCTGTGGTGGGACCGAAATCCCGATTGGAAAATATCAAGAGTATTGTTGGAGGTTAGGAAACTGTTAAGTTGTAGGAAGACAACCTTTTCGATTATTTTACTTAGAAACGGCAGATTCGATATGGGCCTGTAATTACTAATTATTGAGGCATCAAGATTATTCTTTTTCAGAAGAGGCTTAATAACTGCAGTTTTCAAGGCCTTAGGGAAATCACATGATAAAAGGGAACTGTTGACTATCTGCAGTAAATCTGATGCAATACAATCAAACACATTGTTAAAAAGACTTGTCGGTAGACTATCAAGACAGCAGGTAGAAGAGTTTAGATGCAACAGAACTTCTTCTAGTGTCTTGTAATCAACTGGATTAAACTATGACATGTTAGCTAGATTTGTTTTGTGTAAATACAAAGGTGACAGAAATTTTACTTGAAATGGAGGTGCTGACTTCTTGTCTAATTACATGACTGAGTGGAGAGCAGTTCAGGGGCTACTTTCACTTGGGGGTTAGTCAGCCATCAACAGTGGAGAATAAGACACGTGCATTATTAATATTTTTGTGGATGAGGTCAGAAAAAAATGATTGTCTAGCTCTCTTCAATTCCAAACTGTAGATGCGTAGTTTTTCTTTGTAAATGTCGTGATGAACCCTGAGTTTTGTTTTTCGCCACCTCCATGGCGCCTTTCTCTTACCAGAGATCGCTTTAACTTTTGCAGGTGCAATGGCATCAATGATATTTGTAATTTTCGAATTAAAATTATCCACAAGATCACTGACAGAGGCCAAAGTGAGAGCAGGTGACGTGGAGAAAGCCTGGATAAATGATGTACTAGTGTTCTCATTGATATACCGTCTTGAGATTACATCTGTCCTGGTATGGATCTCAGCAGTGACAGTCATCTCAAAGAAAACACAGTAGTGGTCAGAGAGAGCAACATCAGTAACCACAACCTTAGAGATATTAAGACCTTTTGACATAATTAAGTCCAGTGTGTGGCCCTTGCAGTGGGTGGGCCCTGACACTTGCTGAATCAGTCCAAAATTGTCCAGAGTATAATGCAGTTCTCTGGCACTACTGTCCTTAGTGTTATCAATATGAATGTTAAAATCACCAACGATAGCCAGACATTCAAAGTCAATACATATGATATACAGCAGCTGCGTGAAGTCATCAAAAAAGTTGAGTATTTCGGTGGCCTGTAAACAGTTAAAAGTAAAACACGAGAGGATGATTTCAATACAAGAGCAAGATATTCAAAGGTCTCAAACTTTCCAAATGATATCTGCCTGCACTGGAAAACATTATTATAAAGGGCTGCCAACTCCACCTCCTTTCTTGTCTACTCTGACTTCGTTCGTAGAACTAAAATTAGGAGGGGCTGATTCAATAAGAATAGCTCCACTATTATTTTGGTCTAACCAAGTTTCAGTTAAAAACATAAAATCGAATTGGCTGTTATAAAATCATTAATTAAAAGTGACTTGCCTGCTAAAGACCTGACATTCAATAAGGCCAAGTTTAGTGTGTTAACAACATTCTCTGGACTGAGATCTGAGCAGCTTGTGCAATCTGCAATAAGCAGATTGGGCGGCAGCAACAAGAGATATTTCTCCAATGAAGCGACAGGACACAGTGGGTTCCCTGGCTGCTCAAACATAAATCCCCGTAGGCTCTCTTTGTCTCTTTCGCCGGCATCTTTGTGGTTTTTTGTGCATTCGTTGAATAACAGCGTTGCATATTTTTTACCGTTTTATCATCCTGGCGGATGATAAATGATTCGGGCTTCAGTTGGCGGTTGCCCTCTTTAGCTCTGCGTCCCATATGCAGCTGCACATCAAACCAGACTGTTGACAAGACCCTCAGGTGTGTTTGGATTCAGTGCCTGAGAGTGCTTGATTTTCTGAAAGTCTGCCTCCGTTAACACTTGGTGGGATGTTTTGTCGCGTCCTTCTCGGCAAAGTTTTTTCACTACTCCAACGAAAACGTTGTTGCTAGTGATAAACTCGGGATCTTTCAACAGACACCAGGATCGGCTGATCGGTGGATCATTGATGTACCGGTTAAGCCCCGCATGTAGGCCAACATAACTGCTGAAACCTTAGGGTTCACCTTTCCCGTTTTTCACATTAGGGAGAAAGCAGTTGACCATCGTCGAGCGCCAGATATCTCTAGTTATTGAATCCCCGACAAGCAAAGTTTCACAAGTTGTAGCTTGGGTAGTGGCTTGATTGCAAGATTTTTCCCGACGATAGGTATTTGCCGACCTAGCATGGTTAGCACGGTCGGGTCAAGCCAGGGGAGAGTGTCGGCTAGGTCCGTAGTATGGGTCGTGGTGTCAGAGTCTGTACTTTTGCCAGATGTTTTTACATGAGGAATGCGGGCTGAAGACTCAAACAGCGCGTCAATGAGCTGTTCATCCTGGTTAATTTGGTAAAGTGTAAGAATCCTTCCTTCCAGTTCAACAATTTGTTGTGATAACCGAAGGCAGCCAGCACAGTCAGA
Organism: Centroberyx gerrardi; assembly: GCF_048128805.1. Taxonomy (NCBI): domain Eukaryota; kingdom Metazoa; phylum Chordata; class Actinopteri; order Beryciformes; family Berycidae; genus Centroberyx; species Centroberyx gerrardi. The sequence goes on from NC_135997.1 coordinate 19,874,789, forward strand.
GCAGGAGGAAGAGTCGCTGACTTTAACCATCGGCATTTTCCCACAGTAACAATAACAAATAAAATAATAATAAATAAATAAATAAAAGATAAAAAAGAACAGCAACAGAAAAAATACTTAAAAAATAGTTCAGCAGGAAAAACAGGAAAATATTGCTGAAAACAGATAAGCAGGCAGGGAGCAAAGCAGAGAGCATCTGGTCAGGGAGAAAGCCGGAAGAAGAGAAGGATTTGAAAACAGTAAGACGTCTTCTGCTGCCCTACAAACTTTAACAGTAGGTAACATTATCACCTTGTGGTATTTAAGTAACGTTAGTGGAATTAGGTAAATTAACTGTGTCACAGTGCTTCAGTGCATAGAATTGAACACACGCCGTGGGTATTGGATCTGTGCTTGTTTTAATACTTAATAAAGCAAAGCATAGCAAAATATTTTTCAAACACACACATCTCCATGGATTACACTACTACATTTAGTTTGCCATCTCATAAAATTTGGTTTTCATGTTGTTGATGTTGACAAAGTCGGCAATAAAGCACATGATGACCGAGTTCAACTGACACCATTAAACTGGAATAAGCTGTGCTAAGAAAGAAAGAAAGAAAGAAAGAAAGAAAGAAAGAAAATTAAAATTAGAGTTAAGGAGATCCTCCCATGTCCTAAAGATATGTACCAAGAAATTCCTTCATATGATTAGCAAGTGCTCTAAAATCAGATGAATCCAAGTGATGAAAAAAGATTAAAATAAAGACAAGCAAGAGGAGAAAATCATTAGTTACAAGGTTTTCTCACGACTGCAGCGAATGACTGTTTTCCTAGAGCAGTGAGAGAAAATTCAGAGCCACGATTGTTTGCTTATGAAAATTAAAAGACAAACTGAATTAAATACTTGAGGGTGAAGAGGAGACAGGGAAGAGGAGAGGTGAAACGAGTTTATCCCTGTCTCGCTGCATTTCTTACTCTTCAAAGAAAGTCAGGAAAGTTTGTGGAGTGACTGAGGGAGAGAGAGAGAGAGTGTGAGATACTGGGGAAGGGCCAGACTGTGGGCGGGAGTGTGTGTATGTGTGTGTGTGTGTGTGTGTGTCAAGGTTGAGCCAATTCACATACAGTTCAATACATTCTGAAAGTGAAATGTATTCGCTTGTTGATGATAGACCATTCATTATCAAGTATTTCAGTGAAGTCAGGATCAATTGACCTTTTTAAGGGCAAGTACAGATTCTGTACAGTCCCACAAAGCATTTGTGGTGGTGATGTATAGTTCTTTCTGAATACGCAAAGAGGTTTGTGGGAGTGGTGTGAAAATGCACCGCTAAGGTGTGAAAGTTATTTTCACAATAATGCATAACTGTTACTTCCTTTGGTTAACTTGCTACTGCTCAATAAAGAATAGGCTTCATTTGTAGAACATGATTTATTAATTGCTGTAAACCATGATGGAGTTTGACAGACGTTAAGGGTCTAATCTGGACTCACCTGACCTGAATTTGACCAAGGTACTGTGGCAAAAGATTTATGGGAAAAAAAAGGTTTTAGGTTTTTGGAATTTGGAGACAATCCACCTCGTCAATTTGTGTGAATGTGTGGGTTTGTGTAAGAAGAATAAGCATAAAAGAAAAAGAGTGATATAGGTAGATAGTAAGCAAGGCATAGACAGAGAAAGAGAGACACTAGACCAGCACTAACAACACTACAAAATAACATGTGAGGCATGTGCACCCTAGACAGGTATGTCACAATCTGTAAAATGTCCTTTATCCAACTGATTCAAAAAGAACATACCACTACATTTTAATACACGCAGGGGAAAAAATACCCCAATATAATTCCAAACTCAGAGAGACAGAGAGAGGGAGAGAGGGAAAAACAAACAGACAGACAGAAAGAGGTGAGTGAACAAGAGAACAAAGCAGAACAAAGAAGCTGATGCCATCTGGCTTGTTATTCTTCATTGCAGCTGTTACACACACACACACACACACACACACACACACACACACACACACACACACACACACATATTCTCTCCCTCTGTGTACACCCCCTCTATCTCTCTCTGCAGGACACCAACAATATTTTAATGTGATTCTGTCCAGAGATGAGCAGAAAGTGAGATATGTCACTTTGGGACTTAATAGAATTGCAAATGACAGTCAGAGCAGACAGAAACAGACCAGGGCCAGGCTCAGAGCTTGTTTATGACTTGATTGGTGGAGTTCACATACTGTACACACAGTACTGTATGACCTGTGCAGATGCTCTTTATAAAATGGATAGTTCGTGTCCTCACTTCTGATTGGCTTAGTCACTTCTGAAGTCGTTAGAAAACACCTGATAAACACACACCTGTGACCCTATAACAGTAAATTTCAATATTCATGTGCTGAGCAAACACCACCACCCTGACAGGTGTTTTTTGGGGTTTTTTCACCTTTATTTATTCAGGAAAAGTTGACTGAGAATGTCTGCTCTTTCCCAAACGCCCCACTTTACAATCACACAGTTAAACACATTCACACCTGGCTGCTGTCCAGTACAGCTACGCCGTCCACTGTCAGCCTGTGAGCAGCTCTACTGCAGCAGTTTTGGGTCAAGAGTCTTGCTAAAGGGCACTTTGAAGGAGGAGTGCACATTACTCATTCACTTTGCCACCTTTCCCCACTTTCCCCAGCAACCTTTGACTAGCAACCTTTGAGTTACTTCCAGTTAGGTTATTACTGCACTCTTATGTGTCACTTAACAACCACTTTGTTTATCTACTGTTCAAGAACAATATTGGGCAGTGGAAGAATAAAATGTAATTATTTAATTATTGTTGACTAAAACATTTATTGAACATTTGCATTCTTATTTAATGGTCTGTTACAGCCATTATATAAAAGCAATAAGCCAACTCAAAGTAGGTTCACAACAACTTTAGGGGAACTTCCCCCCCTCATGTGTTGCCTCAATGCCTCTGAGCTGCTCTGAAACCACTGTGAATTGCTGCGCTGAGCGGATCATTGCTCAATCCTAAACTCAAATGAGAACGAGCGTGTCCTGGCCTTCTTTTCTGAGCTGAGATCCCTTTGGCTGAACAAAGATCACATTAGGCCTATTATTTTACTATCTGGTGCATTGCCAGGTGAGGTGACCGGAAAGGCATAGAGAGGCAAATAGAGGCGGGGAGGGGGGGGGGGGGGGGGGGGGGGGGGTTAATTGTCTGAAATGTTGGTTAATTGATGATTCATTTTTTGTTACATGCTTTGGCAATATTGTTTGTAAACTGTCATGCCAGTAAAGCACATTGGATTGAGTTGAATTGAATTGAGAGAGAGAGAGAGAGAGAGAGAGAGAGAGAGAGAGAGAGAGAGAGGGAGAAGGAAGTGGGCCCTTTGTTCAAACATAGGTACCTGGTCTAATCACAGGGGTTGGCGTTGCGAACCACACAAGTCAAACAAGGAAGACGGAGTCTTAGCCAGCTAGACGAACCCATAGAGACAGACAGATGAATGAAAGCTGAGATCGATACAAACAGATAGACAGATATTCAGATAGAGATACTGTAGAAAGCTAAACAGAGAAGACAAGAGAAGAGAAGAGACAAGACGAGAGAAGAGAAGAGAAGAGAAGAGAAGAGAAGAGAAGAGAAGAGACGAGACGAGACGAGACGAGAAGAGAAGATGGCTGCTGCACTTCTCAGTGAAATCCTTTTGTTTCTTCTTCCTTTGGCTTCAACCATGATGACTGCTGACCCTACAGGTACACACACACACACACACACACACACACACACTCACACACACATTGTATATTGTAAGCTATGATTGGTAGAGTAGTAGAGTTTGGTGGACATCCTTTACCAGTACCTTTAATGTAGGTACTATCTAGTCATAATCAGGTTCTCAAAGCTGTTAGATGGCCATCAGTGTGTTTTCAACAAGGGGTGTTATGTCAATATGTGTTATTGAAATGTGTTGTGTTGAACAGTAACACGAATATGTCTAGTCCCAAACTAGACTCAATGATGTGTTAAAAATGGAACATTGTTTTCCAAGAGTGCAAGCACAAGGGAGCTCAGCCATATGAAGGCGCTTATTGCAAGGGGGGGGGGGGGGGGTAATTTAAGGAGCTCACATCTCAAAGAAATTCAGCATCTGCCATGGTCTAGAGGGTGCTGGGAGACCAGAGGGTGGCGGGTTAATAGAGACACAAGCATCTACTGCCATTAACACATCCTCAACACCTCTTGTGTTGAAACACCATAGCACCATATGTGTGTCATGCCAGTCTCCATTCATAGATGTGTTGAAAATGACTCCTCCTTTTTCAGAGTGTGCATTTTCAAAGCTTGTCATCTGAAAGCAGAATCGGCAAAGTATGTAAAATTAGGAAATGTATGTACAGTATATATACAGATATGTATGTTTTATTTAAGTCACAGTGACATATTGCTCTCTGTCCTCACAGCAGGATGGTACACATACAGTATGTGTCATGTCCTGCCCTGTCTTTCTGTCTTACTCCTTCTGAGACTGTCTATTGCTTATTGTGAAATATTTTTATTGTTTGCCTCCCTGAAATTGAATGTGCTGCTGCTGTCTCGGCCAAATAAAGCTGAAATAAATAAAATTCTCTCTTTTTATCTGTGTCTGTGTCTGTCTGCCTCTCCCACTCCAGGCTCTGCTGCGTCCCCCGTGTCTGACCTGCGAGGAAAAATGTTCACTCTATCCCAGAATGGAGGGATCATCCTCTACTCCCCCAATGCCATTCTGCCTTCCCTCTCTCCCTCCTCCTCCTCCTCCTCCTCCTCCTCCTCCTCCTCCTCTCCACTCCCTCCTTCTAACTCTAGCCTCGGAGTGTCAGTGTGTCTGCGCTACATAGAAGACAAAGGCACCCAATCAATATTCACCCTGAGTCCAAAGTCCAACCAAAGAGGGTACCCATTTATTTAGTTAGTTTGTTAGCCAGTCAGTTATTTGTTTATTTGTTTAACCTTTGTCTATCTGTCTATCTAATGAGTGTGTCTTTATAGTGTTTCTCTGTCTGTCTGCTCTATCTATCTGTCTGCCTATCTTTCTGTCTATTCACCATAAAGCAGTCATCAGTGTGTTATGTACTTCATGGTAGGCCAGTCAAGTAGAAAAAGGATTTGGTGTTTAATGTTTGTGAATGTTTAAAAGGTTTTGCATTTGATGGATAATCCAGTTTAGATTGGGAATTGGATGGTCACAATGCCCAAAGACAAGCAACAATATAGAAATATTATATTGTACTGATTATGGTTAGCAGCAGCCATCTCAACTCCAAACTCCTACCACCAAGATAATTAATAGTTGTACATTTTGTTTATGAATCATTTTTTAAAAATCTCAAAGTGTCACAAGGAAAAAACGGCAAATAAAAACAAATTAAACACAGTACAAAAAATAAAATAAAATGCAGTGCTGTAAGTGATGAGAAATCAATCTCAGAATCAGAACGGATTAAAACTGAATCAGAGCTTCCCTCAGGCTCAGGAGTGGTGTGGCAGTGTAGCAAGCCCAATCAGAACTGTTGATTACTCTATTACATTTTGTTATTGATTTCTTTTTTTTTTTTTACCCACAGACTGTCGTTCTACTGTTATAATAATGGCTACTTCATGGCATTTCTGAACTACAGCCTTTACTTCGAGGCCTTTAGGACACTCTGGCCATCAGTCAGCGAGCCTGAGCCCTGGAGTGGTGTGTGTGTCACCGTGGATACAGCGAGGGGCGTGGCCCAGGTGTTTAAGGGCAGGGCTGTTAGCGTCAGGAAGAGACTGCGCAGAGAGGTGAGGGGATATTAGATAACAGAAACCAAACAGCCAACTCTTCAGATGTTGAGAAAACAAAAATGTTTCAGTTTCTTCATTTATCTAATCATCACCCGTGTGATTTTGTCTTTTTTCAATGCATTGTCAATGTTTTGGATTGGTCCCAGAGTTGTGAAATATATATATTTTTTATCTATAAGTACAGTTTAGTCTTCTAAACATATACAACAATAAGGACATATACTGTAAGAAGCAAGCAGCCATTACATTGAAACTTCGTATTAACATTATCCCTCACACATGCGATGGCTTTTAAACCAGCAGCACACTATGGTTGTGGTGCTGAATGGACAGCGGCTATCTGTCCCATCTATGAGACTGGGAGAATGTTGGAAAAACACATCTTTACACTTACTCTACCTAACATGCACCCATTGGTCTCTGTCTGACATCACCTCATGCAGCCTGCTGTTAGTTATGAATGAATGGAGGGTTGAACTGGGGAACTACTACGTTTATAAAGAGACACTGGGCATTGTAGACGACCTGGAGGATCATGGAGCAGGTGTGTGTTTTCTGTCTCGGTAAATGTGGTGCTAAATAATCAAATTGTCCAACGTTTTTTCATTTTATATTGAAATGGTTGTGGACTGGATCTCATTACATCTCACTGGATCTCACATCCTTCTCTTAGTAAACTAAACTATCAAATAAAGCCATGTGAACCCTGGTTATTGGAGGAAATTGTATTATTTTAAGCCATGTAAACACACTAATCACAGTAACCAGAGGATCGTGTACTTGTTAATGTATCCAAGCTATGAGTCAAATCTTAATCCATTTCTTTCTGACATATGACCCGCAAGAGCTCTCTTTAGCCATGATCCTGTTTTAGTCAAAAATTTACAAGCCGCATAATAGTCAACATTATGTATCTGTAGCTTGGCCATTCAGTATTGTTGACACACACAAGACATACACATAGTCACTCAGTGTATCTCTCTGTCTCTCTCTCACACACACTCACACTCACACTCACCTCCACAACCTGTTGGATGTGAGTGTTGTGAGTGTTGTGCTGGTACACAAATGAGTGCGAGCCCAGACCATACCATCCTCTGTAGTCAGCAGCTCTAGGAATATAAACCAGTGCTCACAACTCCTCTGTGTGCATCGCATTTGTACCCTCTTGACTTGAGACTTCTCTCATGTCATGAGACTCCAATTAAATTTCGGTCAAACTCTACATGCTGCCTCCTGAGACTCTCTGTTGCTTTTCATATACAGACAGGCCTTCACAGAGCCAAAGCATTTTAATCACTGCCTTCCCACCCAATGATATATATAACTTTTAAACATCTTTGCACTGTAAATTAAATCCCCCCCACCCACCCCCTCTCTCTCTTTCTCTCCTCACCTGTTTCCCTCCACTCTCCCTAGTACATATGGGATGGTGAGCAGTCCCTCTCCATCTCAAGATTTGAAGGCCAAATAACTGACGTCCAGATGTGGGACTACCCTCTGTCCAACTGGGACATACGCAAATACATGACCAAACCTTATTACCGGTATGTGTATGTGTGTGTGTGTGTGTGCACGTCAATGCATAAATCCATGAATCCAAATGCCTGAGCCTGAAGAGTTAAGAGTTAAATATTGCTTTGAAGGCATGTTTACGAGTATGTGTCTGTGTCTCTGTGTGTGTGTGTGTCTCTGTGTGTGTGTGTGTGTGTGTTCAGGTGTCCCAGTGGTTCTGTTCTCAGCTGGTCCCAGATCAGTTATTCATCCATCAAAGAAACAGCCTTATTGGAGGACGCCTATGGTGCACAGCGAAGTCGGCGAAATAAGCAACAGAACGTCGAAGCCAAGCCAATGGAAAAGCAGAGAAAGAGGAGGTTTATGAATAAAGGGGAAAGATATGAGTGACAAATTCTGCATTAGGTTGTGATCACATAGGATACATTTTTGTCACGCTCAAACGCAAGAGCAGCTGTGCACATCGCTAGCCTGACAGAGAGAGCAAGAAAACGATCTAATTAGAGTTACCTAGATAACCTGAAGTAACAAAGGGGATAACCTTGTTGGACAAGAGAAAGTTAGCGATTACCCTGCTTGCTCTTGAAGGAGAAGATGTGATGCCCATCCAGAAGCAGAGGATGTGGGTACATGACATCCAACAGAGCACAGAGAGTTATTTCACCTCATCCAAAAGCGCCGCCTAAATAAAGTGCCTGTTTCAAGGGCTATTTCCACCTGACAGTGGAGCAGTCCAACCGGGTTCTTCGGCTGGTGAAGCTATTAATCGAGCAGAGGGGGATACTGACATAATGCCAGCGTGGTTAAAGTTGAGACATGTTTAATTTGGGGTGTCCCAGAACACAAGGCAGATATTTTGGAGGAGACATAAGTGCCTACTATGACCAAACTATTATAAGTAAGTGAGAAAAGGTTCAGGTGCGTTCAAAAAACTGTCCTATGTGATCACAGCCTCATACCCTATAAGCTATGAATAAAAACCATTTTGCATTTTAGTGATTAAGCTTAATGGTTCTCAATCTTCCTGGCTCATGACCCCATAAAACAAAGAGATGCTTTTTTTTTCACATAAAACACAGAAACACAGAAAATATAGATTGAGCAGGTGAGCTAAAAAGCCTTGAGGGGCTGAAAAATTAACATAAAAAAGAAAAGATTAACATAAAAAATTAACATAATGTAACTGACGAATCAACTCAATGAGTAGAAAAGTTGTGGCCTCTAATTATTATTATCCCTTTTCAGAATATTTGACTTGATTATTGGAAGAAGCCTAGTGGTTGGAAATATTCATTATTCACAACAATTTTAAACATCCTACTATAAAATGATGAAAACTCTGTCCTTCTGTCTGTCTGTCTGCATCCATTTTGCTCCTCAACGGGTTGGCCAATCAATCTGAAACTGCACATGGGCACTGAGCATTGGCATAGGCAGGGACTGACGAAGCTGATTTTTCCATTTTCCCAAATTTACGCTGTTTATTAGCATTTTTGGAAAGTCTGCACGTAGTTGTGGCGCGCACATCCCCAGGTATGGACTAGTGATTATATAAGTGTTTACTAGAAATCTTCAAAAATCATCTTGTTGCCCCAATTGGGGTTCAAAAGGCCCAGTTTGAGAACCATTGTGCTATGCTATGTATAAAAATCATTTTTCATTTACTATAATCTCGTTGCATGTAATAATTTACTCCCCAACCCCCTACCCTTATCAAATGAATTGCACAGAAAATACCATTCTGTTATTAAAATTTAACAGCACCTTTTCACTGAGATTGATGTCTTCTATTATTAGGATTGATGCCTCTTAGTCAATCAGTCAAACAAATCCTTTCCTACATTTGGGATTTAGGCATTTCCAGTCAAACAAGTCTCATTATAACTTAAATAAAGCAATGCCAGATTAATAAAGGCATCTCTTTTTCAAAAGGAAGAGTGTCCTGATCCTCATGATGTTTTAAAGAACTCCTGACCACACTAGCAAAAAGCAGTACACACAGTAAACACTATAATTTGATGTTTCATAACATGTACCCTAAAGGCACTCTTTTCTCTTCTTTTTTCTATTGAGAACAACTATACTGTGTCCCTTAGTAAGATGCCTGTATTCAGTTGCTCTGAAATTGGTTTGGTAAACTTTGGACAGCAAACTGGGCATTATTCATTTTCAATGGGAGATGGCAGTAAGGCCTGACACCTACATTAGCTGAAAGGGCAGAGGGAACTGCATTTAAAGTTCAAATACAGTAGGCCATTTCAACTATTTTTGGTAGAGTTGTTCTCCGCCACAGATTTACAAACTGGATTTTTACTCTTTTTACTCAGACAACAAACAATGGCTGCTTCTTTTAATGTATTCTTTATTGCAGTTTGGAGGAATAGATTTAGAAAGATCATCATGTGACTTCACATAAAGTTTGACATTGAGTTCCCTATAATTCAGTTCTGAATTACAGGAGCTTGTGATTATATATGTTGTGGACTAGCTACACAGTAGCTACCTCAGCTGATACTGACCTGAATGGCTTCTTTTCACCACCACAATCTGAGCACAGCACTACCCTCAGGCCTGTATAGAGCTGTTGTTGTGCATAATAAATAGTCTGATACTCTTTTTTACCTTTATTTGTCCTTGATATACTGAGCATGTTTTTCAGTAATACTTTCCTTCACATTCATACAGCTACAGATATTTACACCTGGGAGCTGCCCAGTGGCATCACAATCTTACTGCTGGCTACTGAGCAGCTCCACTGACACAGCTGTGGGTCAAATGCCTTGCTGAAGAGCACATCAGTGGTAGTTGTTAATGGGATGTAAGGGAGGGTTTTTATCACCAGATATTCCCAGCCAATCTACAAAGTTTAGTTCAACATTTCATTCATAAGCCCTCTTCTCCTTTGTCATTTTACAGTTTCTTAACAGCAGACAGACAAATATGTGAGAGTCAGCATAGCCCTGCCTCTCCATGTGTATCTACAGCGGGTAGTTATTATCACCGTAGAGTCCATATGGCGAGCTAATTATGGTCTGGCATTGAATGTTTTGCTGACCCTTCTGTAGAACTAACTGTGACAATGCCTTCTGTGAAATCACCACGGTGATGTGAACAACATTCTACAGATCATGGGGCAGGACTGTTGAGGTAACATGGCTGCCACTGAAAACCTGCAACTGCCAAACTTTTATCTGATACGCCAGAAGGATTCTCTAAAAAGCAGGATTATCCAGTGAGCCAGACCACTGTGAAAATGGAACGTATTAAATGCTAGATAGTTTGAATAATTTGTCCAATTAAACTTGGATACTGGCTCTTGTGGATGTGTGATCTCTTATTATGAACAGAAAGAGATCATTGTCATTTTTACAGTGTTTTGGCTACCACGTAATCATGCTTTTCCAAATGAAGCCCAGGACATGCCCCTTCTCTCTGTTCTAGCTCTGTGGTCTTATTATTGTGGTCTGTTCTCAAGCTCAACCACCTGATGGTGGGGGGAGATAACATCGCCATGTTGACCATATGGCCGGCTTATTATGGGCTGGCAGAGCATCTTAATGAGTCCACAACCTGACAGAGACATTTCTATGCCCACACCATAGACACACATGCGCACACACACACACACACACACACACACGCCCACACAGAGACACATTAACATGCAAATACGCACAGGTGCAAACACACATATATACAGACACATGCAAATGCACGTGCACAAACTTAGGCGTGTACACGAAACAAAAACTCATGTGTGCTCTCTCTCTCTCTCATACACACACACACTTTTGTAAACGGTTTGAAAAATCATGCAAGCGTGCATGTCCAATCAGCTAAATCCAAAGCCCTGTACTGACACCTAGTGGTGATGCAGATGTGTACTGGCAGACCAGATCAGCTCTTGACACACTCATCAAAGCAGTATATCTTTGTGTTGTAACCAAAGAACAATTGTTGACAGCCAAAAATAATTATTACATGTTATAATGGTGTATGACCCATTAGAAGAAGGAAGGGAGGGGCGTCCCGGTGGCTCAGTGGGCTAAGGACAAAGGTCCACGTCCTGGGACCTTAGTCGCATGTTGCAAGTCATCTCTCACCCTCTCTCCCAGTCCTTCCTGCCTCTCTTCATGGTGACCAAATAAAGGAAAAAATACCCGAAAAATCGTACAAAAAGTGACGTATATTCAGGACACTAAGGCCAAGAACCACCCTACATTTAAGTGTGAAATACTAAAACTGAGTTTTAAGAGGTTTTAACATGACAGGAGTGTATTATTGCCACACCAACACCAGGACACAGGAGTGTGCTGGTGTTGGTGTGGCTTTATATGGAGATAAGCTTTACAACCACAGGCTGAGAGGAAAACACATAAAACTTGGCATTTCATGCTTCAGTTGGGTCACAACTCCTAATAAACACTTTATGTAAACCCACACAAATACATGCGCGCACACACACACACACACACACACACACACACACACACACAAATAGAGTTGGCATTGGTTAATTTAAAACCGTTTTCACATTTGCTCCTCTTCATGATCTAGCCTTCTATTAGCACTGTTAGTAGCCCTCTGTTAGCCCTAATGGATTAACCCTGCTCCAAGGTGGAACTAACTCGCGCTACACTACAGTCAGGGATAGCACACATTACAGTTGGTCAGTGTGAAAGGTTAGTTACGCTGTCAAACCTTCTGTTTGACATACAAGAAATTCTGACCTCATCTATTACCAATGCCTATAGTCAGCATGGTGTATGCCATGTCTTCATCAAACCTCTGACTGTTTCCTTGAGAGGGACTGTCAGAGCTTATCTCGTGTGTGTGTGTGTGTGTGTGTGTGTGTGTGTGTGTGTGTGTGTGTGTGCTTGTAGCGAGGTAACAACAGTTGTGTGCAGCAGTGGAAGCAGAGTCCAGGTGTGTGTGAATGATCCTTGTACCTGTTTATTGCCCCCTTATAAAAATAGGATAAGCTGATGTCTTTGGTCACTGAGAAACTTTGATTAGTCACACACACGCGCACATACACACACACACAAACACACACACTTTTGTTATGTATCCATGTCTTTCCATCACGCAAACCTAGTTACCTGCCCATACCCGTCAACACACATACACACACCTTGGCCTACATAGCTTTCACACATTGTGAGGATGAACTTTAAACACACACACACACACCTGGGTGGACTATACCTGGCTGTCTAGATGCGTGTCTCTTTCACAAGACAGTGATCACACAGACAGGAAGACGAACACAAAGGGCAAACTGATTTCAAACTGATGCTGGAGACAATTAGTTTCCAGTTGATTTCTGATACATTTGAAACTACGATTTGAGACTCGTTTTCATCATTTCATTCTAATTTGGATATGAGAAACATCTTTTCTGTGGACAAACACTTTCTGATATTTCAGTTTGGAAGAAAATCTATTATGTGAGTTGAATCCAGTTGGAGTTGAATCGAAAGTAAAGCTCATGCGAAGACATACAAAGGAGCTACAGTGGATCGTTGAAAATTAAGAGACTTGAAGAGACTTAAATACAACACAGATCTACAGTAAACGTATTGGGATATCAAGGTACAGTTTCTGTTTTTTTGCTAGTGTTACTGTTTCAACATGATTTAGCAATGAGGCCAATATTGACCCAGAATCAAAACTCTGTCTGTCTTATATTCATCTTTAATTGTGAAATACATATTACACTGTAGGTAATCCAAAAGCAAAAATGACTACTTTCAGCTCACTGTTCAAATACTTTTGCCTCTGACTGCATAGTGCGACATAGACTCCACATAGGCCTATAAGGCTACAGTGGAGTAGACAACATGGAGGAACTGAAATACAGAGGGAAGAAGAGAGAGGGAAGACACAGGTAAGAACCGAAAGTTATTTCATTGCATTTCTGCCTTATTTAAAAGTGGACAACAGTGACCGATATTAGAGATGGTAGAGACAGGATAATACGTGACATAGGTCATGAGCTGAATTTGAACACACATCACATGTACATGGTATGCACCGCGGCCCGCTGAGCCCAGCACCAACAAGTTGATCTTAATTAGCCTGGCAGATTAAATAAATAAAATCTGTCTTGCTGACACTTTCAGGCAGCAGATATCCGACCTTCTTCTTTTTTCTTCTGACCCATACTGCTTTTGTAGGGTTTTTTGTAGACTCGTCAAACACAATTGGCTCTAATTTTCAAATCATGAATCCTACAGTATTTTCTTTAGACTATCTGACTTTGCATGGAGTTGGGGATGCTGCGGAAGCATAACAGGTATACAGGTAACAGCTTCATGAAAAATGTGAAAACCATCAGTGGTTTCTTCAGATGGTCCAATTTGGGCGCTTGTTCTAATCTTTCTTCAACTCAACTTTAGGTGGGATTGATAAAGAAAAGGTCAGATGTTTTTCTCCTGTCTGTGATTCACTTAGTTGTAGAAGTGAGGCTTATCTCGTATCTAAAACAACTTACAGTAAGTGCAAGCATTAGATGGTGAATTTAAATGCATGTATTTCCTGATGTAATGAAGAACCATAGCATAGGTTATTCTTTAACTAACAGCCACATAGCCAGTATTTATACATTTTTCAAATTTGGAGTTTTCCTGTAGAGAGGTAGAGTTAGAAAGGAACACACTCTCTGCACCGTGCAACCGGCTTTGTAATGGCCAGCTGTTCCACTTCCTGTCCATAGGCACTCAATCAAAGTTTATTAATCTGTTCATCATTGTTAAGAATGAAGTTAATTGCTTGCATGGTCATGGATATTATTATTAAATGTTCACCCAGTGATACGTGATAAAAGTATTGTATCACCAGGTTTCTATTTGGTATAATTAACAGTGTGAGGAAAGTTAATTTCCCCTATACTGTGCTGTACTGTGCTTCTCTTTATTGCTGTGTCTGATATCACCCTGCAGATACTGATGGCAATTAAAGGGGAATGCTGCTCCATTTAAAATGTGAAATATATACTACAGTTTTAATTACCATCTGTATACTGGTACACCAGAGGTGGAAAGAATGTGTTTGTTTTGGGATTTGGGAAAAATCTTAAATAAAATTCATTTTATGGTCTATTATCCTTTACATGATGAGCTGAGAAGTATGTTTTATAGTAAAAAGACTTAAATTCCCATTAATTTCTTTTGGTTAGATGATTATAAAAAGCTTGAACTATGTTTCATAAAAGGGGGATTCTATGTGGCACAGTTTAGCTGTAAAGCCTAAGAAAAATACCAGCTTACTTTTATTTATCAAACCTGCATTTGTCTAACAGTATGTTTGTGTTACTTAACTGCAGTGTGTGTAGAGTGTGTTGTAAGGTCACCAGTTTAAATCCATCAACTACTGCCATTGTTCTGGTGCCACGAGTAGAGCACTGGTTGTACTGGGAAGCTCCCAGGTGTAAATGTTTGTAAGTGTGTGAATGTGAAGCAAGGCGTTGCTGAAAAAGAGATTCCATGCTCAGTCAATCTTCTTGTAGAAATAAAGGAAACACATATTTGACTGCCATCTCCTCTATCCAAATTCTGGATAGCAAAGATAACTGAAGCTACACAACTGTTAGTAATAATTACAGTACAGTGCAACAACAGAGCCGATGTGACTGGGCAGTCAATAACAATAAATGTCAATAATTCTCTGTTGTCCAGTGAAAACATTGCATCTCCAAAATGTGAACTTTTCGGGAACTAAGAAAAACAGCCTTGTTTTTAGCTTGATCCCCATGCATTTTAGAGTTTATCCAATTGGGTTTGAAAAGGTTTCATAAACCCAACGGCTCTGAACCCACAGAGGAGCATTTAATACTACGATTCAATTTAAAACATGAGAATCACCAAAACTGTAGATACAAGGCTCTCACCTGACAGCAACAATATGTTATGTCCCAGCAAGTATTTAGGAGCATAAACAGCTTAACCCCAAAACTAGAAACCAAAAATCATTGACATGCATGCTGCCTGTTGAGTGTGTACTGTCATATTGATGCATTCTATAACAGCATATAGGATGCTGTGGTATGTCATAGTGTGTGTGTGTGTGTGTGTGTGTGTGTGTGTGTGTGTGTATGCCATAGCATGCTGTAGTATTTTGTTATTAAGAAGGCTCTTTGGTCTGAGAGTAAAGTAAAACTGTTCTCTAGGAATCACTCACACAAACCAGTTAATAATAAATTAATGAAAACCAATGTAAGGTACGGAAGCGTATTGCATTCACCAAAGAAAAAAAAATCGGAGATGGTTTCTCGTAATTATGACTTCTGTATCTCATAATTATGACTTGGTATCTCGTAATTACGAGATAAAGATCTCGTAATTACGAAAAAAGAATACTTCCGGTTTGGGCATTTAGCCTTCAAAATAAAAGCACAAGATTTTAAACTTGTAGATACTGTTTTAAACCAATTACCTTGTATTTAATCGTCAAATTCAATAAGTGAGCACCCATTTTATTGTTTGATGTCATAATAATAATGGACAATGCCATAATATCTGCCATTTGTAACAGTAAACGCTGCATATATTACACTTGCAGTATGGCTGACTTTGAGCCTGCCATGACTTTTTTTTTTTTAAAGCACTTGGGCCTAAATGTTACTGTGTAGTGAAAGTTCAGTTCTGCAGGAGTGTTTTGACATAGAACTTGTGCTGTTACAATGAAAGGTAAATTGTACAGTGTCCAATTTAGTCAGAAAATGTCAGAATAATATATAGTTAAGAATGGCACGTTATGACATTGTTCATTATTATTATGACATCAAACATTAATATGGGTGCTCACTTATTGAATTTGACGAGTAAATCCAAGGTAATTGGTTTAAAACAGTATTTCTACATGTTTAAAATCTTGCGCTTTTATTTTGAAGACTAAACGCCCAAACCGGAAGTACTGTATTTCCTCTAATAGTGGCCTGTAGTCAATTAAAAGCCGGGTCTCCGATAATGGCCGGGGCCGTGGTCGACACGAACAAATAAAGGCCGGCCTCAAATACAGTCCGGGGGAAAAAACTAGGTCAAAACCTAGTACATGGCTGGACCGTGTCCGTCTCCTCTCTCCGCCGCTGCCTCTCCACCGC
This sequence comes from Centroberyx gerrardi, assembly GCF_048128805.1. Classification (NCBI taxonomy): domain Eukaryota; kingdom Metazoa; phylum Chordata; class Actinopteri; order Beryciformes; family Berycidae; genus Centroberyx; species Centroberyx gerrardi. Next base: position 19,891,204 of record NC_135997.1, read on the forward strand.
GCCCACGGCCCGCGTTGATCCTCCCGATCCAAGCCCCGGACCCCCGCCGAAATCTCGGCCGGATCACCGGGAACACATCGGTGCCCAGGTTCAGTTAGCTTCAGTTAGCTTCAGCTTACATGCAAACAACGGTGGATACTGGTAAACTCCTGGTGCCTGTTTGTAACTGTAGTTTGTAGTAACGTACAAGTGCCACAAGACGGCTCGGCCGGCGGAAGTCTCTGGAGCATGCCGTCATCAATTACCGTAATTATCGTAATGCATTGCAGTAACAAAAAAACGTCTACCTAACGTACCGTAACAGAAGCAGATCAGAAAACAAGGAGGCTTCGTACTAAAATAGGAGCAAATATACTTATCAAACAAAGGGAATTAGAAATAAAGGCCTGTCTCTAATATAAGCCTGCTTCCAATAAAGGCCTGGTACCCTCTGCAGTTGAGGTAAATAAAGGCCCGGGCCAATATTAGAGGAAATACGGTATTCTTTTCTCGTAATTACGAGATAACTTATCTCGTAATTACGAGATAACTTATCTCGTAATTACGAGATCTTTATCTCATAAATATGAGATAATTATCTCAGAAAAACAGAGCAGAATTTTTTTTTTTTTTAATGCTCTGTTCTTCTGAATTAACGAGATAATTATCTCAGAATTCTGAGAAGTTTTCATGACAAAAAAATAATTCTGCTCTGTTTTTCTGAGATAATTATCTCGTTAATTCAGAAAAACAGTACGGAAGCGTAATGCATTCACTTGAGAAAAAAAAAATTGCCCTGTTTTTCGGAATAAACAAGATAATTATCTCAGAATTCTGAGAAAAGTTTTCATGGAAAAAAAAAATTCTGCTCTGTTTTTCGGAATTAACAAGATAATTATCTCGTTAATTCAGAAAAACAGCATTTAAAAAAAATAAAAAATTCTGCTCTGTTTTTCTGAGATAATTATCTCGTTAATTCAGAAAAACAGAGCATTTAAAAAAAAAAAAAAAAATTCTGCTCTGTTTTTCTGAGATGATTATCTCGTTAATTAAGAAAAACAGAGCATTTTTGAAAAAAAAAAAAAATTCTGCTCTGTTTTTCTGAGATAATTATCTCGTTAATTCAGAAAAACAGAGCATTTAAAAAAAAAAAAAATTTGGCTCTGTTTTTCTGAGATAATTATCTCATTAATTCAGAAAAACAGAGCATTTTTGAAAAAAAAAAAAAATTCTGCTCTGTTTTTCTGAGATAATTATCTCGTTAATTCAGAAAAACAGGGCAAATTTTTTTTTCTCAAGTGAATGCATTACGCTTCCGTAGTAAGGACATCTGTGACATATTTAAAACTTCTAGAAACCATGAACCATGTCGTTTTTAAATAGTAATGTGAGATGTCCCATCCATAACTAGACACACTTGTGATTGATGCATCCATTTTAAGAGTAAAGTGTGGTGAACCTCTTACTGCTCCGACCTCGCCAGTTTACATAAGCTTCCTATCTATCTGACATTTAAACATCTATGAAACTGCCACATAAGCACCCGTCCTCCTGAAACCGTTGATGTAACAATGACAGGGTGAGGAACACACACATAGGCAGTGTTGGGGAAGCTTTGAAAGCCTAGTTTTGCTAGAAGTTGAACTTGAGCAAAGCTACCATCAAAAATATACTTTTGTTAAGTAAAGTTACAGAGAAAACGCAAAAAAAATCTAATTGCTTTAATTTCGTTCTTTCTACTACCAAGCTCCTGCAAAAAGTAGTTGAACTGCTAGTTAAATTACATGTAATGCAACTACTCCCTAACAGTGCGCACACACACACGCACACGCACGCACACACACTGTGGCCATGCTGCACATATGGGCCACTTTGACTTGCTAATATTATTTGCTGCAGGGAGTGACGTCAATGTCAAAGATCACAACATGTAATCGATACTGGAACCACACCCTACACCCTGATAATTGTACACTTGACATTAATGAGTCAGGAGTGGAGGATCGTAGAGAGGCTGACTAAAACTGAAAGGTCATTGGTTTGATCAGCAGTGCCAACAGCAGGGTACATTGGAGGTTTTCTGGTGGCTAAGTTAGCTCAGTGCGTACCATGTGTACCTGTGATGTCCCGGGTTCGAATTCGGGCCGGGACTCTTGTCGCATGTCACTCCCTCCTCTTTTCATCCTCCCTTCTTCCTGTTTCTCTCCACTGTAAACTATCGAATAAAGATAAAGCAAAAAATACCCAAAATAATCAGATGGTGTCACTGACACTGTACTCTGCCCCCTCTGAGGAAATGCATGTGGTAGGAGTTCTGTTGTCCAGAAAAGCTATTACACTATAACCAAGCCATATAGTGTTTTCCAGGTTGTCTTATGGGCGTAATGTTGCTGCTTCTTCCTTATAACCAACTGTTGGCCAGAGGTCATTGACAGAGAGCTTGGCTGTACTATGAATGTCATGCCTGTGTGTGTTTGTGTGTGTATGTGAGCAGAGATGATAGCTCATCAGCTACGGGTTCATCTACACACCCTGATAATAACCGTCATCGGTCTATCATCTTAATTATTATTATAACTGTGCTAACAGTAGACTGTAATAAACCAGTTGATGCGGTGTGGTGGCGTCTTCGTGACTCCCACATGCTGGTGACATTTTAGGTTCACAAAGGTTTATCACCTTTGTCACGTACCATCCCCTCCTTCTCTGTCATATCCTTCCAGTCACTTTCCACTGTATACTGTCTAGCAAAGCAGCAATCAGTTTGCAATAATCTGAGAAAAATAGACGCACATTAAGACACAGGGGTTGCAGGTTGGGGAAGCTCCTAATAGTGGAAGACTTGCTGGTTGATACCGCAGAACCAACAGCTGATGAAGCGCAGTGGCACCTAAATATCATGAATATGTGTACCAGCTTATTCTGAGGATAGATGGGAAACTGGTTAATGTTAGCTAAAGACAGTGTGACACAACCAGGGGGCCAGGATGAAGTGTCTTTGAAGCAGAGTCTCGACACAGTGGGGGAATGCTGCAGCAGAGGACAGACCAAACATCCGTTAACGCAAATGTCATGAGGGGGTTCATTACTTCAGCTGTAAAATCAAAATCAAAATTAAAATCTGGCAATAATATATAGACTTGGTTCACTTTTGGGTTTTACGTTTCATTGTCTCATACTCATACTCTAATGGTTCAAGGATTACTGTGATGATAGCTGAAGCCATTCAATGTGTGTGTGTGTGTGTGTGTGTGTGTGTGTGTGTGTCCATGCTTGTGTCCTAGGGATACGTGGGATCCATTCCAGTTGAACCCTATAGGTGCTGAGAAGGAACGTAAGAGAACATGTTTCCAACTGGCCCAGTACCTGGTGGCTGTTATAGTGGGGCTGGCCGTCCTGACCAGCGCTGTTGTAGCTAAGGTATGATCATCTGTCTTCTAAGCTGTCAGCTCCTCATTCATCTCCGCAGTTCCTACTAGAGCTGAACAATTTAATTGAAAAAAAAAAATCAAAATCAAAAAATGAACTTCTGCAATTTCCAAATCGCAGAGGCTGCAATGAATTGCTTAAGAGAGGACCGTCCAAACTGGATTTCTGAACAAGATGTTTTAGTGCTCCAAGTAATCTTTGGTGCATGAATCAAGTACAATATTGGTGAAAACCTTTCATCATACTCAAACTCAGTAAATCCTGCGCGCTGAAATCACTTTTCTTCAATTTTAAAGTTCTAAAAAATTTATGATAAGAAAAACTTGTGATGATACGAATCACAGTTTAAATTGCAATTACAATATTCTGTCAATCACAATTAGATTTTTTGTCAATATTGTTCAGCCCTAGTTGCTACTTGCCATGCTGTTGACTGGTTGTGCTGCTTTCTCCCTCCACCACCCAGCCTCCTCCTGGTCTGGTTCCTTATTAATCATGTACTTGTGATGGTAAGTTTCTGTAGGCTTGTCCCTTGAATTATGTATTTTCCATATCTCAGTGATATGTGTCTGCTGGGTTCTGCTCTATAAACCCTGGAGGGGTTTGATTCGCTCCCCGCTGAATCTTTAGCATGCTGTGGTGGTAGTTAAAGTAGTAATCTACAAAATCCATTTTCTTTTTTTTTCAAAATCTATTTTTTTTTTCATTATTATTATGGTGACACCTTTGGCGATAAGCGGTCATTATTGTGGTGGTTTTCCACTGCGCTTTCCAGAGATCACTTGTCAGTCAAACAGTGTGGTCAGTACTGTGATATTTTCCCTTGGATTATCTGTTAGTAAGTTTGAGTTTCTGTAGGTGGTGCTCTTTTCTTTGTTCTGTTCGGTCATGGTGGCGATCACTGCTCATGCTAACTACTGAGTTCTTCTATTTATTTCAAACAAACTGCTGCTGTGGCTGCTGGAAACGTAAAATGTAAAGACATGATGGTACTGCTGTTTAACTTTTATTTTGAAGGGGACAATAAGGGGAACAGATGGTTTTATAGTTGTCTGTTAGCAGCAACAGTGTTTGGAGCTGTTCCTGTTTTTCACATTTTTCCAGGTTAGAAATAGGGACATTTCTTAATGAGAGGGAGAGTGATTGTAAGACACGATGTTACTGCTTTTTAAGAATAGCTTTTATTTTGAAGGGGATTGTCACGGGGCTAGCTGTGCCTTGTAGTGTTAGGCGCAAGCTCCTGCATACACACTTGAAATTAATTTCTATTCATTACAGCATGTTGGCACATGGAAGTGTTTGTTAATTGCTCAGCTTGTATGGTAAATGCATGCTTACCTTGGTTTGCAGCATTGAAGTTTTCAGTCACTTCTGAGTGTTTCTCTGGAGGCCGACCAGAAATGGCACGTTTTGTGTTGCATTTGCACACACTCTTTGTACATGAACCCCTATTTATTTATTTTGTATATTCCTTTTGAAATAGCAGAGACTTGTACAGCACTTAACCATGCTTCTTTTTAGACCTGGAACTGCCAAACCAGAAATGGGCAATTCCAAATCATTTTCTAGACGGGTTCCCAGGGGATTGTGCCAAGTGTGGCAGAGTTAGAGGGGTGTCTCTATGGATACTGTGGGGATCGGCTTATTTAAGCACCCTGAATATATAAAATGTGCTATAACAACTTGCTGTATTTGATAAATGATGATGTTCTATTTTGTATATTGCAAACCAGGTTGAAACCACACATTGAGTTAATTGATTAATTTGGTTTATCTGTGTAGGAGGAGCTACAGCCTTTTAAAAGCTGGAGATGAGGCTCCTTGAGAGAGCTGTTTTCCTCCTGTATGTGACAGAAGTAACATGCCGTGTTATTATTAGAGGTGATGGGCATCACCTACAGTGGCAGATCTGAGTTCTGTTTGTTTATTTATTTATTTGTTTGTTTGTTAGTTTATGTGTTTTTGTGTGTGTGTGTTTCCCCAATGCTGCACATAGACTCGCTGCTGTAAATAAACACTCGGTGGCTGAATCTGCTTAAGACTCCACTTAAGACCACCACTCGTCTCCACTTGGTCAAGGTGATGAAGTGGTTGTTTTGCAAAATGGTGAAGTTGACACAGTTAACTTTAATATCCACAAGACATCACACCTGTTTCATTTGCTATAGCACTTCAGTGTTATAATTACATCACTTCATGTGCAGCGGGGAGGGTTTTCATAAAAGACCGGGGGTCTTTCATGAACTTGGTATAGGTTGAATATCTAGTGTATTATATCAATCAGTAGCAAAAACAGACACTGACTTATATGAAAATATTACGGATAACTATTTGAAGTTCAAAAGTAATTGTTTATACAGTGAGTTCAGGTCAAAAGAGCTTACATCAGAGTGTCATCTAGTTTAATAGTTTATATCAAATCTGTTCAGATGATAACAACAGCCTTATCTCTCTCTGCCTGCCTATCCTCCAGGCAACATGCACAGCATTAGTGGTATTTATGGAAGGGCAGTGCCCAGAATACTTTATCAACTCTATCTTTGTCTGTGTATGTCTCTCTCTCTCTCTCTCTCTCTCTCTCTCTCTCTCTGTCTTTCTGCGTGTGTTTTGTTTGTCTGTATCTCCCTTTCTAGGTCTTTCTCTCATTTTCTCTTTCTCTCTAACTCTCTATATCTGTCTGGGTCTGTCTCTGTGTGGTTGTCTCTTTCCATCCTCTGTCTCTCTCCTTGTTGCTCTCTCTCTTTCTCTGTATGTTGTATGTGTCTCTGTCTGTCTCTCCCATTATATATGTGCATGTGTGTATGTGCATGTGCTTACATTGTCCCTGCCTCTCTCTCCTGCTGCCTTTATTGCCTTTCAATTTTTCATCTTTTCATCTTTTTCACTCTCTGCCTGTCCTATTTCACTCTGTCTCTGTCTCTCTCTCTCTCTGATATGAATCATGGGTTTATGGTCACTCATAAAACAGAACTTCCCGAAATATACAGATCCATCCTCGTTAGTTGGAGAGTGAATGATGATAATAAAGCAATAAAGTTTCCTTAACAGTAATCTACAGTAGGAGCTGGAGGCAGGGAGGCGTCAGCAGCTGCCATAAAGTGTCACAATTTTCTTTGCTTTTACATGGAAGCGTTCCTTTACACGAGATGAGAATTGCAGTCAAAACGAATGACGGCAAACAAGCCAAACACAGGGAATCTAACATCATAGTACAAAATCTCAAAATCTATCATGAATATTAGATACCACCTACTTGACCAAAAAGTAACAATTCTTCTGATTTTCTCGGCAATAGCCACCGTGATTTCTCAACTGCTAGAGTAAATTTCTAATGGTGTGAGGTTCAATGTGTGGACCCAAAGACAGTTAGTTCTCAGTGATACCGTTGGTCTTCTGTCTCATCTGTCCAAACCTTCTGCTTGTCTTTAACATATGTTTTGGTCTCTGTCCAATCAGGGCTCGCTCTTGGTGCTGTCAACGCTGTCCAGTCCGTCCTCCATGCGAAGCCCAAAGGAAAGACAGTTTTACATGCTGATGTTGGTGTTCTGCCTGGTCTGTCCCAACTTCCTGGTGTTTATAAAGTCCTTGTGGAGATGTGCCTTCAAGAGCTTTGTTCAACCCAACTTGAGGACCATGGGATTTGTACGTTTTCATAAAACATATTCATTTATTATGTTACCTACTTGGCATTTAATTATGTTACCTTAAGTATGTTATCTTAATCTTATCTTAATCTATATTACTGTAATTACATTTCATGTTACATTTAACATATCACTGATAATTTATAATAAATGTGATTTGTTAGTTATCCAATTTTATAATGCCTATAATACTACCCTGCACATTAGGGCTTGGCAATGTCGGCAAAATATTATAGCACTATATTTTTTCTTATTTTTGAGGTTATAACAATATTTGATGGTAATGAAGTACAAATTCTACTTCGTTTTGCCTGACGGAGACTTTAGGGTCAAAACACAGCATTGAATAAAGTACTAAGAAATGAGCTGTAATCGTTTTTCCAGATCTGTGCCATCGAGTGCCTGGTGTCTCTGGGCACCTCTATCCTGGTGCTGATCGTCATGCCTCAGTTTGACGTGTTGACCAATCTCTTCATCAGCGGAGGAGTCTGCATTGTGTCCTCAATACTGCAGATAGTGTTCAGACTACAGAGAGAGACTTGGAGAATCGTGTTCCCAATTTGCTCGCTCGTTCTCGTAATTACTGGTAACTTTCTATGTGTTTACTTGACTGTCTGTCTGCCAGCCTGTCTGTCTGCCTGTCTCTCTCTTTCTCTTTCTCAACATAACTTAGGCATAGCATCTTCCTGGCTGACTGACTAAGCCTAACAGGCCTTCATGCTCAATTACAAACTGTTGGTTATATCTTTTTTTTTTGGATGACTGTTCATATCTATTCTAAGATCTATATCCAATCGGCATCTCCTCAATTGCCAATCATGTTGGCTCTTTGGCTTTCTTTCCATTGTTCCACTTAATCGTCTTGTTTCCTCCATGCTAACGCTGACTCAGCCAAGCTGCCCTTGGTGTCATAATTAGGCTAAGACATTTAAGATTCACTTATTATCATGGCAACACAAATTCCAATTTGAACATTCAAATACAAGTCGCGTGTAGGTTGCAAGCTTTGGGATCTGATTTTGTACCATATATCCATGTGGTCCAGATCGAAATTGTAAAAATGTGACTCTGCGCAGCTTTTTGCTGCTCACACTGATTTTTAGTTTAGTTTCACTAACCAACTGACAAATTAATTAACCAACTAACTGACTTACTTCTCAACTACCTCACTTATTAACTAGCTTGCTATCAGACTGACTGACAATTGGTCTCTGCCTCCTGGGAGCTACTGCTGTCGTTGTTTCTGGACAGAGGGATTAATTTACAGCTAACTGTCCATCCAACCAACAGGTTACTGCCTCCTGGGAGCTGACTACTATGTCCGTGTGTCATCATTTGTGGACAGACAGCAGGACGACTGTTTTATCTATGTTGGAGTTGGAATTTTCTCTTCGTTCCTAGTCTCTCTCTGCTGGTGGGAAAACCCCCTCCAAGCTACTAACAACATGCAGGTACGCCGCTTTAACTAACCACAATGAATGGAAAGCGTGCCTAATAGAACTGGTCAAACAATAAAGCCTCTTCACACCTGTAATGGTCATGCATACAGTATGTAATCTGTATCTCATTATTTTGTCCACATAAACTGTATTTGTAGGTGAGGTATACAAATCGGGATTGCATCCAATTCACTAACTCTTCACAATACCAATTACCCCAAATGGGTCATACTAATCGCCACAAACTACCACACAGAGCACAAAGTACCACAAAGAACCACAAAGTACCATAGTACATATAGTACTATATATGTACTATAGTACATTTTTTGAGTAACAAAAAAACGTTTTGGATTACTATTACTTGCACTCGATTTTTATAAGTTTTACTCCTGCTTTTAATTACGTTTATTTCTTAAACATAAGAGTGGTGGTATACAAGGAGAACATTCATTTACAGTAAATCACAATGATTTTTGACCTACGTTCCGTGAATCCAGTTGAAAGCTAAGATCAAATCCACTTGTGTTCTGAATATGTAGGTTAAGCGAGGGGACCAGATTAAGGAGAGAGAGAGAGAGAGAGAGAGGGTCACAATCATAAGTCACAACACACAATCCTAAACAAATGCATGTTGCTGCTTTGAAGTGCGAGATCGGCTGAGAAGAAAGTGAAGAAGATGGAAGATATGAGGTTAATCACCAAAGTGGAAAGTACAGGGAGTCCTATGACCTTCAGCACTGTGTCTACAAAGACAGCATTAAAAAACAGAAGGCTTGGGATGTTGTTGCTTCGGCTTCTTGTTATAGCACAATGTCTGCTCAGCCTATTTTCACAGGACATTTCACTTCTGTGTAGTGCAAGGCTGCTGGACCGTGTCCGTTCTGCTTCTGGTCTGAACAAGCCCCAATACTTTTCACACTTTTTCTATGAGGAATATTCCCTAAGAATCTCTGAGTCAATAAATCTCTGTACCCCCCTTCCCACTTTCTTTTCTCTCTCTCTCTCTCTCTCTCTCTCTCTCTCTCTCTCTCTCTCTCTCTCTCTCTCTCTCTCTCTCTCTCTCTAGGAGGTGTTATCAGAACTGGATGGTTTCAGGGACTTTGTGTTTGTCATCACCAGCATACTGAGGATAGTGGTGATAGGTAATCAGCAGCTGTTGTTGTTGTTGTTGTTGTCTGGACATACCCCAGTCAAGACCATGCTGACGAAATTACACTTTACATTTTACATTTTCTACATTTTATTACCAACACCCATCATCACTTGGATGACACTGGCCCCCTTTACACCTGGCATTAACATGCATCCTGGGTGATCGGATTGAAAATCCAGGTGTAAATGCACTCAAGACACATTGAAGATTCGATAACTCAAACCACCTCTAGAGGTGGTCATAGACGCATTTGACCACATTAACAAAGTAGTGTAAATGCAATGTGTCTTCAATCAACATACAGGAATAACGTAAACAGAAGCTTTATAACCATAAACTTCTTCCTCTTGTTACGGACGTAAACTAAGTAAACTAGCAGCCTTCTACTCTGCTGCTGCATGATATGCATGTTGTCTATGACGATCTCTTTTGAAAAATTAGAAAAAGTGCAGACAAAAACTGCATACAAAAGTTTCTCTGCACTTGCTATTCCTAGGATGTATGTGCAGAAGTGACGTGCGTGACAAGAGAAATCCGATCCCAATGTGGATGCATGTGAGGCAGGTGTAAATGTAATCCAGCTATCTGGACAAAATCAAGATGATACAAGATGCATGTTAATGCCAGGGTAAAGGGGGCCGATATGTTATTCCATATTACATTGTAAACATCTAATTTCCCACAGTCACACTGGAGAGCAAACAGATTTCTTTTAACAAGTAGTTATTTCAGAGTTACAAATCTCTATATTTTATTTTATTTTTATAGGAGCAGTGTACCTGATCTACTATGTCCTGATACAGGACTCTATCGTCTGGTCTGACTTTAACTTGCAAAATGATGACTGGGAATTACTGCAAATAGGACTGGTGCTGTTCTTCTTACAGGTAAGAAGGTAGACAGGTAGATAGAAAGACAGGCAGACAGACAGACAGATAGCTAGACAGCTATGGCCTCCTAGACATAACCTCTCCTCTCCTTTCCTCTCCTCTCCTTTCCTCTCCTCTCCTCTCCTCTCCTCCTCCTCTCCTCTCCTCTCCTCTCCTCCTCCTCTCCCTCGTCTCAGGCGTTCTGTTCAGCGTCATGCCATTGGTTTGGAGTGGTGGCCTGTAAGATCCATGCAGTCAGGATGAGTTTCGCTCTGCCAGTATGTTGCACAGGACCTGCAGTGCTGCTGTTGGGACTGATACTGTTCCTAACCCAAGCAAAGGAACTGGATGGAGCAAAGCACACAAGCATCATAGGTGAGTTTATTATCTTAATCTTATCCTAAAACTGAGATTTTTTTCAGCGTTGGTGGAGGTTTGTACTGTAGTAAATTCCACTTAATTAAGTCTACTTTATTATAGAATAAAACATTTATACCCGTAAGTCATGTGGTGAAATGTGAACCGTCAAGTTGCTCATGTTGCCATATTTAGGACGGTAAAGTTATTGTGTTCATTTCATACTGTGGACAGGCAAACACTTACGAACACACATACACAAAGACACTTAATGACTACATCTCATCTCAGCAGACCTGTCAGGTATTAATCAACTAATCATTAATGCCTTTATGTTATGTTTTTGCTTTCCTAGAGTTCTGTGACAGCTTGGTCTACCTGAACAATAAGAACTCCACTCCGCTGGTCTTGTTAGAAATCACCAGGAGTATCTGTCGAACCTCACTCAACAGGTGTGTGTGTGTGTGTGTGTGTGTGTGAGGCAGTCCCATACACTTTGTTGCATCTTGTGTATGTATACGTATGTGGATATGTGTGGATATTCAATATGATTTATATTAAGCTTTCTTACAAATGTGTAAAATATCCTATAACTACATGCTGTATCTATGTAAACTATATACTATAGGTGAGGTCGTTTTTTTAAGCCATAATTTATAGATTCGTACACATTTTATATTTATGATTGCTGGATTGACTGATTGCTTGCTTAATTGATTGACAGCTCCTACATGACATGGCCTTTTTCAATGTTGGCACTGGAGGGAGTGTGTATGTGGTCAGGCTTTGTCACATGTACTTACTACATATGGAAGATCAAGGTATAGACGCACACACACACACGCACACACACACACACACACACACACACACACACACACACACACACACACACCCTCCGTACCCTCCACCTTCATGGTTTTAGGAAGTGTTTTTACTTCAAATATTTACCATAAGGTAAAACGCTAAGCTGATTTCATGCATTCACTTAAAGTCGAGATGAAATTAAAAATGCCTTTTTAACCCTTTTAGATCACATCCCCGGTCATACTGTGCACCTATTTAACAATATATGCAAAAAAAATTTAAAAAAATCAATTTCTTTGTATTCTTATATCAAAATTCAATCATGTTTTCTTCCTTTAAAACAAAATATGCCGTGTGCTTACGTAAGCATGCCCATAACCAATTTCAACCAATAATATCATGACATCCACCCATCAATCAATCTTCAACTTTTAGCGCACAGAGCTAAGATTCATTGGTTAGCTAGCTAGAAACAGGATGGTACTTCGGTGTGTCTTCGGGTGTTATGACACACCCACTTTTCAACGTTCAAATCAAATTCCTCCCAACGTTATGTCCCGCCTGTCTTTCCTGTTTCACTCGGAAATACGTCACGATACGGAAGTTAGATACTCTTGAAATGCCGTTTCATCTCGACTTTAATCTAAAACTCTACCAATACAGCCAGGAGTCAAACATGGTATCACAACATCATACATGGCACATTCTATGACATTTTGGGACCACTGGTAGTTTCATAGATCATATGTCTGTAGAGTGTGTAGAGAGATGGATGTCCATCTCACTGTCTCTCACAGCTAGACAGACAGACAGACAGACAGAAGGACAGACAGACAGACAGACAGACAGACAGACAGACAGACAGAAGGACAGACAGAGGGACAGACAGACAGACAGACAGACAGACAGAAGGACAGACAGAGGGACAGACAGACAGACAGACAGACAGACAGACAGAAGGACAGACAGACAGACAGACAGACAGACAGACAGACTGCTAAATGGCTGTAAATATTTGTCTCTCCACCTTTCAGGTTCAGCGTATAGAAAGAACCTCTCAGCTGTTTGTTCGGCGTCTGTATGAGTCGGCCTTCATCGACCTGTCCCTGCTACTCAACACCAAGATGAAGGTGGCCCGAGCCCGAAACCAAGAGAGGTGAGAGCGACTGTTAAAAACTTCATAATACACAGGATGAAATATGTTTTGGTAGGCTTAGGGTAAGCAGGTGTATGGCGAAACCACACTAGGGCCCCTAAATTGGAGATTTCAAGTGCAGTGACCGCACCTTTAAAACCTCAATTAACTCATTAACTCAAAGTTTTCTTCTGTATAATGGAACATGTATAAGAAGATGGTGGCCTCCATGACATGAAGAATTGAAGTCTTGGTTCTCTAGATTCTAGCTTTGAGAGAACTCTACATGTTCACAAATGTTCCTCTCCTCTCCTCTCCTCTCCAGCCACGATGACTTAGAGAACTGTGTGATCTATCTGTGTGCCACCATGTGGCATGAGACCTATGATGAGATGCTCAAGATCCTCACCTCCATGTTCAGGTTAGAAACACTCTCATTACAGAAACTTAATCCCACCAACCTCACATGCATGTGGGCTCAGTTCTCAAGTTTATGATTCTAAATATTTGCGCCATTAAAAACACTTTGTGTAATGCAATCACAACAGAAATCATGTTCTCTCTTTACTTCATTCTTTCACAAACAAGAAAATGTGAGAAATTACTTTGATGCTTTGATGGTTAGTACAAGAGAACACAAGGCGTGTCTCCAGTAACGGATGGGCGTCTCTAATTTCATCGTCTAATTGTTGCCTTGTTTCAGGTTGGACCGTTATCGAGGCGATCCTAAGGAAAATCATAAGGACTGTTTTGACTTTGAGTGTCACATTTATGTGGACGATTCCTTTATGATTGAAAAGGACTCGGGAAAGAGGCTGGTTAACACGTATGTTAATGACTTGATCCAGGTTGTCATAGAGGTTTATAGGTAAGATTATCTATCTATCTATCTATCTATCTATATGTCTATCTGTCTATCTGTCTGTCTCTCTGTTTATTCCTCTATCCATCCATCATCCATCCATCTAACCGTCCATCCATCCATCCATCCAGGGTGTTTACCAACAAAGAACCAGATGACGTGACGATCACTGAGACTCCCTACGGAGGCAGGCTGATATTCGTTATGCCAGAAGGCAACATGCTCTACATTCACCTGAAAGACAAAGCACTCATCAGGAACAAGAAAAGATGGTCCCAGGTATGGAGGGGTGGGGGGGTGGGGGGGGGGGTGGGGGGAGTGTTTGTGTGAATCCTGAGGGCGTCATGCTCTGCATCCTCCTCAACAACAACCCCAACCTAAATGTTGCACTTCAAAAGCCAAAATAATAACAACAGACAGGATACACTATTGTTATTATAAACTAGATTAACAAACTAGAAGACAACAGCACCAAAAATATCATCAAGTGACCGTAGTCATGAAAATTATCCCTTTTTATATTCTGATAATATATATTTTTCATGGAATTCTCAAGCATCATAACATTAGATTCCATGCTCTTCCTGGTTTTCCCAAACCAGTTTTATTTTGTTTTTACCAAGGTGAATACCTGAAAAGTCAACTGTGTTAAAGTTTCTGCAGGACAGTGATGAGATTCTGATGTACCCATGTCTTCAATGGTTGGTTTCTGTCAAACACACCTTGTTTTTCAGATAATGTACCTGTATTATCTACTGGGCTGGAAGGGCTACATCGTCAAGAACCCCCAGAAGATCACAGTAAGAGCTAAGACTCCGACTGGTGTCTGACTCGTGTGTGTGTGTGTGTGTGTGTGTGTGTGTGTTGTTTTCTGTATAAAATGCATACATGTTAGTGATTTATCTGTGTGTTCTATCCAGCGGCAGAATAACCCATCCAGAACCAGTTTGATCTCTATGGACGGTGAGAGCTTCCTCTTGCCTCAGTATGACAACGACACCAAGAGAAAACACATCTCAGACGACAACACTTACATCATGGCTCTGGACGGAGACACTGACTTCCAACCTAAAGCCTTGATTCTGCTAGTAGACAGGTTAGTTAGACTGACTGACTGATGACAATACTTCTATCATGGCTCTGGATGGAGAGACCCTGTCTTCCATCCTAAATCACTGATAATAGACTATTAATTAATAAATTAACTAGCTATGTAACTACTTCAGTATCTATCTGACTGGCTAATGGAGGACAACATGTATATCATGGCTCTGGATGGAGACACTGACTTTCATCCTAAAGCAGTGATTCTGACTTAATTGATTCTGGTTAATTAACTAATTAAAATAACTGACTGACTGACTGACTTAATGACGATACTTGATGGCCCTCGATGGCCTTCTGAATTTCATCTTTAATCACTGATCTTTATAATGGATAATTCATCAATTAGTTAGTTATATAGTTATAATATCTCGTCAGTTTGTTACTCAGTCAGGCAGTTAGGAAGTTTGTTAGTCAGTTACTAAAAGTACTCATTAAAAACGTATTTTCATTGGCAGGTTGAGGATGTATGACAATGTAGGCGCAGCCTGTGGCAGAATACACCCTACTGGCATGGGTGAGTAAACATTTACGAAATTTTGAATTATCATCATTGACATTTTTATTTCATCTTTATGTTTCCTGCGCCAGTCCAAAGAAATGCAAGTCAGGTGGATTGCAGACTATAAATTGCCTATAAGTGTCAATGTGAGTGTGTTTGTCTGTCTATCTGTGTCTCCCTGCCTTCCACCCAGTGTATGCTGGGATAGGCTCCAGCCCCCCATGATACTTAATACAAATGGTAAAGACAATGAATGATTGTGTATTTTGGCTGCATTCCTTTTCTCCTCCTCTTCTCTTTTTCATTCCTCTCTATCACTCTATCTCTATGACACTCTGGGGCCGCCTGCTTACCAACCTACCTGTCTACCGTCCCAGGTCCCATGGTGTGGTACCAGAAGTTCGAGTACGCAGTCGGACACTGGCTGCAGAAGACAGCGGAGCATGTGTTTGGTTCTGTGCTGTGCAGTCCAGGATGTTTTAGTCTGTTTCGAGGCTCGGCCTTAATGGATGACAATGTAATGAAGAGATATACAACAACCGCAACAAGAGCTGGCGAATATGTGCAATATGATCAAGGTTGGTGACGCACTTCTTTGAACTACTCTTGCCTCTTTACCTCTCTTCTTTTGACTTCATGTCCATTTCTCTCCTTTCTTTTCCTCTGTGTGTGTCCTTTTGTAGGGGAAGATCGCTGGCTGTGTACTTTGTTACTTCAACAAGGATGGCGTGTCGAATATAACGCTGC
This sequence comes from Centroberyx gerrardi, assembly GCF_048128805.1. Classification (NCBI taxonomy): domain Eukaryota; kingdom Metazoa; phylum Chordata; class Actinopteri; order Beryciformes; family Berycidae; genus Centroberyx; species Centroberyx gerrardi. The sequence continues at coordinate 19,907,234 of NC_135997.1, forward strand.
ATCAGATGCATACACCCAGTCACCACAGGAGTTCAAAGAGTTTTATAACCAGAGGCGACGATGGGGACCCTCTACACTCGCGAATACACTGGACCTACTGCACAGGTGAGTAGGTGGAGTTCATCATTGTTGTCATTTATTATCATTGTCAATGATAGTGTAGTAATAGTAGAAGGAGTACCGTTTGTTTGTTTGGTTGGTTGATTGATTGGTTGGTTGGTTCTCTAGTTTCTTGGTTGATTGGTATACAGGGAAAAGGGAATAAGGTATAGGAAATATTACTTTTTAAATGTAAAAAGTAATACATTTGATAACAAAATAATAAAATATAACTTCCAGCACACACAGTTTTACAACTCTTTTAGACGTTCAGATCTTGTACTATGTATTTGGCCTTTATAAGGTATTCTGATCCCATTTCTAATTGTGATTCTAATTCTGATTTTATTTTATTTTCATATCTCCAGGCTGTATAGCCCCAACCAGATGTTTGCTATGATAATATGATATGATTATAAATATTAACTGTTATTATGGTTGTGACTTGAATCCCAGTGGACCAGAGACAGTGAAGAGAAACAGCTCCATCTCCAGGCTTTACATCTTCTACCAGATGTTCACTGTTGGCTCCTCTATCCTCGGACCTGCTTCTGTGTCTCTAATGATAGCAGGTAGGTTCGGTTCTGGTCTATTCCTCTACTATCTGATTTTCACTGTGGGGTCATCTATGCTTGGACTTATGTCCCTAATGATTGCAGAGGGGCTGATTGATTCTTCCCTTCTGCTCTGTTCTGTTCTGTCTATTCTGTTCCATCTTGTCTCATCTCCTCTTATCTGCTCTCCTCTTCTCCTACTTTTTCATTTATCTGTATGTAATTATCGTCTGCGTCATCAATCAGGTCAAATTCCTGCTGCATGTACATGAAGTTGGTGAGTGACAATGATTATTTCGATTTTCTTCTGTCCTCTTTCCTTTTACGTGAACTAGTTGATAGCTGTTTATATAATGCTCTTTTACGTCCCTTACTTTGGGAGGGGAACCTCCTTAGGTTTCCCTCAGCAGTTTGTGAATTGCTTCACTAAGCATTCAGGATACCTACAGTAGCATGACAGGGCTAACAACTGTTGAGTCACGCTAGCAATGATTCAGTTTATGACAGTCGTACAAGGAAATAACCAGTTCATTCCCAGAATGTCTGAGAAAATCCTGGCAGGAAAAGTAAACCAGTCTTTCTTCCCTCAGAAGCTACCTTCAGTGTGGTGCGCCCTTGAGCAGCTGTAACTGTAGCTCCTCTAAAATAAATTGTCCTCTTACTGCTTTATAGAGGAAATGTCAAGTTTATTTATACAGCCCCTCATTATGGTTACAGTCTCAAAGGGTCTGTCTCAAAAAAAAAAAAAAATCCCACAAAATCTTAGGAACAGGGCCTTAGCCAGCCCCCAAATTTTACTGAGGATAATTGAAGTTGGGGTCTGGCGGTACTTGGTATTTTAGGTCTGTAGTGTCCTGTAGTGACCTGGCAGTAGGCCTATCTCAGGAATGCCCATACTAGCACACTTGGCTGTCACTGCTGCATATCGACCGCAAAATATGAAGAATTGGTTATTTTGGATTGCTAATGAAAGATTGGTAGCATTGCTGGCCTTGCTAGCTGTCCTAAATGACTGATATTTTGCATTGGTACTCAGCGGAAATATTTGTATCGACATTTTAAACATACTAACAAGCTAATAGAAACAAAAATCAATTGCTAATTTCTGTCCTAACGATTTAGAAAGCGTTATTTTGTTGGGCATCTACGAGCCGGGGAGGAGCGTACCCAACATGTTGCTCTATACACTGGTTAGTGCGCAACAATGCGCCCATTTTGTCAGATCAAGAAACGCTTAAAAACAAATTTGACTGCTGGAAATCTGAGGACATGTCGTCAGTTGGCTCAGCGGCAGCTACAGCCATGCTTGGGAAGAAACCCTCATCCAGGACAGTCAAGTGTGCAGTGTGTGCCGAGAGTGGGCAAACAAAGATTAAATGTTGATACCAAGTGGAACATAAACAAAATAGACAGAATAAGCACAATAAGCAGAATATTCAGCGCTGGGGTGAACGTCAGGATCTGGCATGGGGACATCAGCACCGTGTTGGTCATCATAAGGCTCATCATAAGGCATACTGGCCAGCTGCAGTCACAGCTTGAAAAGAAAAGAGATAGGAGGTGCACCCAGAAACACAGCAGACACAGCTCACATGCTCAACAGGATGGCACACAAATAGGTTGTTTTAATTCCAATACTGGTGATTTCTGTAGGGCACACAACAGAGAACATCTAGCCCCTATCAAGCATAGTATAGTTCCTTTGACCTATTTCCTCGTTAACGTTAGCTAGCTAAGGTTAATGTAGTGCCACAGTTGGCAACCTTACCTTCTCTCTCTCCAGCTTTCATGTAATGTGTTACAAGTGTCATTAGTGGCCAAGTTCAAGTGGGAAACCATCTGTTTCACAGCTTACCGGCGGTCCGTCCAGCCTGCCCTCTCGGCTCCCTGCCTCACAAAATGTGTTTCAACCAAACTCAAGTGTGCTTTAAAAAAGCCAGTCTAGACATTCTCAAAAACTGACTCACAGATACTAAGTGTTGGATGTTGCAGAATTTTCTACAACTAAATGAAACCAAATCAGAAATAGTCATTTTTATGTGTTCTTTTAGCTTTTATAAAGAGCTTTGTAACTGTGTTTACTATTATCATGATGATCAGGATTATTAAAGCTGTCTATATATCTATCTACCTGCCTCCTGTTGGTCCAGCTACTGCATCTGTACTGTATTTATTCCACTCTCTCTCCCTCTCAGGTGCTTTCCAGTTTGTCTTTAAGATCCCTGGTACACTTTCCATCATCATCTCAGTCATCCCTCCGGTGTTCTACATGCTCGTCTGCTTTATCGCCAAGCCTAACACCCAAATAACCATCGCCGCCATTATGAGTGTGCTGTACGCATTCCTCATGACCGCATCGCTGTTTTCTATCATTGGTGGGTAAAAACACACATGCAACCACATGATTGTCATCAGAGTCTGAGGAGATTTTCTCTGGATTTTTTAATGTTTTATTTGTGAGAGGGGTTGATGGATGTAGGGATGGATGGAGGAGACAGGGAGGGTTTGCTTATAGTGGTCAAACCCAACACCCAAATAGCCATCTCTGCTTCTACTATTGGTTAGGGACGGGACGGTATGGTTATATCACGATATGAGAGAGGAGTGGAGAGGGGCGGAAAGGGAGTGATGGCTTAGTGAGGAGAGGGGGGTGAAGGGGAAGGGGGGTTAAGGGAGGGAAGAGTAGGAGAAAAGAAATAGAAGCAAACTCTCTGAGATACAGTAACATTCTGTGACTTCATGTTGTCTCACAAAATGTCGTTTTTATTTCCTAACTTTGCATGACATGTTGTCTTGCCCCCAAACATCCCAAACACACACACACACACACACACACACACACACACACACACACTCTTTCTAGGTGATATGGTGATACAGGGCACCTTCCTGACCCCCACTGGCGTCTTTTTGGTTTCAATGACAATCATGTACCTGGTGACAGCATTACTACACCCAGAGGAGTTTGGTATGATTATATTATCATTATATATTATTATATCATGTTTTCATGTTATGTTATGTTATGTTATGTTATGTTATGTTATGTTATGTTATGTTATGTTATGTTATGTTATGTTATAATAGTGTTATGTTAGTGTTATGTTATGTTATGTTATGCATGATAGTGTTATGTTATGTTATGCATGATAGTGTTATGTTAGTGTTATGTTATGATAGTGTTATGTTATGATAGTGTTATGTCATGTCATGTCATGTCATGTCATGTCATGTCATGTTATGTTATGTTATGTTATGTTATGTTATGTTATGTTATGTTATGTCAGTGTTATGTTATGTTATGTTATGATAGTTTTATGTCATGTCATGTCATGTCATGTCATGCCATGTTATGTTATGTTATGTTATGTTATGTCATGTCATGTCATGTCATGTCATGTCATGTCATGTCATGTCATGTCATGTCATGTCATGTCATGCCATGCCATGTCATGTCATGTCATGTCATGTTATGTTATGTTATGATAGTGTTATGTTATGTTATCTTATGTTATCTTATGTTATGTTATTTTCTCCACCAGGGATGATTATCTATGGTCTGATGTACTTCATCTGTATTCCCAGCGGGTACCTTCTGCTGACCATCTACTCACTGGTTAACATGCACATAGTGTCCTGGGGCACCAGGGAATCCAACAAGTAATACATTACATTATTGTCATTATTAGTAGGAGCAGGAGAAATAGTAGGAGGAAGAAGTATACAAAGTAGTTGGAGGAAGAGCGGTAACATAAAGTAGCAGTATGGAGCAGTAGTGGTGGTGGAAGTGTTACTATTATCCAGTAATTTGATATTTTAAATGTCATTTAAAATATTATATATAATATAAATTTTAATTTAAAATGACTTTAAGTATGGATTCACAGGTCAGCATGCACACAATGTCTTTGAATAGGAACATCTAATCAGTAATATAAATAAAGTATTTCATCATTTAAATCTGATAAATTTGATGGTCATATAGAGTTAGAGCAGAGTGAATCTGTTGTGAACCAACTATTCACTGATTCAGTAGATACATTGTGAGCAGGGGCTTTTGTGCCATTTTGCATCCCCAATTGAAGTAAGAATTTAGTTTATAAAATTGAGGGTCTCATCAATTTTATCTAATTTTTTTTATCCATTTATCTAACAGTCTATCCATCTGTCTGTCTGTTGTTCAACCTGTCTATGTTTTTCTGTCTGTCTGTCTGTCAGGGGAGAAGGAGAAGTGAAGAAATCCCAGAATGTTCTGTGTGACAAAAACTGTAAACTCTGCTGCTGGGACATGAAGATACAGGTACTGTTAGATAGATAGATAGATAGATAGATAGATAGATAGATAGATAGATAGATAGATAGATAGATTGATTGATTGATAGATGAGTGCTATACAAAGACAGATGCAGCAGATCACCATGCTATTCTACTGTTCCTTCTCATCTCTCGATTCTATTCCTCTATAGGTAACCCAGGAAACAGAGAATCTGATGATTCAGCAGATCACTAGCCAGCTTGCACAGCAAGCCTCTTCCGTTCCCATCACCAACCAGGAAGTAATTCCACAGACAGCCCCAAAGCTGGAGGCTCAGTCCGGACCGGACACCACCAAAGAAGAGGCTGGGGGAGGGGCTAAAAACCCTCCAACAGACAGAAAGAAAGGACAAGGGGAAAGAGACAAGGACTTGGCTTCTATTGGGAGGTATTCTTTCTTTCTTTCTTTCTTTCTTTCTTTCTTTCTTTCTTTCTTTCTTTCTTTCTTTCTATGATTCTGTCTATCATTCAGTTATTCAGTCAGTCAGAAAGTTATTCAATCAAGTCAAGTCAGTCTGTCATTCATGTTGTCATCTCTCATACAAAGTTTACCCACACACACACACACACACACACACACACACATAAACACACCTACACATAATTCTAACATTAAACATAATATGCCCCCTTTTCAAAAGTGAGGTCCAACCAAGTGTCACCCGGTTTGAAAAGGGGGCATATTATGTTTAATGTGTTTAACACAAAAAATAGCACAGTAGTTCAAGAATAGAATGGAGGAGGAACCATTTCTCCACACAGCTGAACTGACAGGCTGTAACACTGATTTGTGAAGACTGTGTGTTTTGTATGCAGTGAGAGTGGTACCAGTGATAAAAAAAGAAATGTTAAAATGTTCTTGATATTTAGTGGTAAAATATCTATCCTAATTTTAGGATTTGTGAATTTGTTCATTTCTTGTGTGTGTGTGTGTGTGTGTGTGTGTGTGTGTGTGTGCGCGTGTGTGCGTGTGTGTGTGCGTGTGTGTGTGTGTGTGTGCATGTGCGTGTGCGTGTGTGTGCAGTGAGAGTGTTGTCAGTGTTGGAAAACAGAGGATATCACAGAGCACATACGATGAAGATGATGATGATGAGGAGGAGGAGGATGACGATTACCATTTCCTTGACCTGGAGGACAGGCTGGAGCTTCCTGCCAGTGGTGAGAGGCACAAAATGCAGTGTTTGGGATTAAAGCTACAATATACAGCTTTTCTTCTTGAAAGGCAGGAAGGGTATTGTTGGCCCCTCCTCCCCCTCCCCCTCCGTTGGTCAAGTTCTTTCAACACTTGTCACTCGTCTTGATGAGCTGTCAACCTTGAAATGGCATCTAGTCTCATGATGAAAAAGTGAATGGGCCATGGATCTATCTTTATTTGCGTATTTGTTCATTAGCCACAAGCAGTATCTCAGAATCTACTGGCCCATTTTGATGAAGTTTGAGTGAATGATGCCTCTTGCCTCTGAAATCCAGTATTTACAAAATTGCACTGATTTGATTAAGGGAGTGCAGGGATGTGGCAATGGGAAAAAACAAACATATTTCCTGCCTTGCTTGAGCTGTCATGTAATGTTATACATAATATGCAATTCATCACAAGACGTTTTTCAAGAAGACCTGTACGGAAACACATGAAGAAGCCTGTTAACTCTTTTTGTTCTTTAATCATGATGATGATGATAGTGTGTGTGTGTGTGTGTGTGTGTGTGTGTGTCTGCGTGCGCTTGCCTCTGTGTATGTATGTAGACTGGGTGCAACCGGTGAAAGAAGAGTTTTTGAAGAAGCTGACCTACGCTAACCTGAAGAGAAACCTACAAGAACAAATTCGGTAAGTGCTTAATGTTTGGCATTAAGTTAATCAATTTTGGGAAATTTTGATGTTTTATTAAAATTTTTTCCTCACCAGTCTCTTGTCACAATATGGGAAAAATTCCCAGAAAAAGTGTGTTTTTAGCATTGTTTGCACTGCTCATTGAAACCAATGGATACCGCTATCTGTAAACTAATGAACTAGTTTGTAGCCGTTGGTTTCTAAGAATTCTGTCATCAAGACTAACTCACCAGTTTTATGGGAGCTGGGGGACAAATTTAGAAACCTTTTCCCAATGTTTTGACAGGATAAACTGTAAAAAAAACAAGATGATGATTTGAATTATATCAGTGTGTGTGTGTGTGTGTGTGTGTATAGTATGTGTGTCTCAAAACGCTCATGTTACACCATTGTTACAGTGTCAGCTAAATCGCTATAATTGCAATTGTAATTATACGTGTTCCTTCCTTGTCTTTAGGTACACACTCCGTAACAAACAAGAGGATGATGTGTGTGAGGAGTTGGTCTTGATGCTAACAGACACTCTCAATGGAGAACTAAATGCAGTGGGGCCTGAAGACATTCTGACAGACAGCCAGCTGGAGGAGTTACAGTATGCGCTAACCGAGCAGGTAATAATAATAGTATTACTACTACTAATAATAATAATACAGTTTTGAAAGTTTGACTAATGTCAATCAGTCACCTAACCTTCATTCAACCATTTTAAATAATTACAGGCCGATTTCTAAGTTGCTTTTTATCTCCAAAATTATGGAGAAAGCAACTCTTAGAAAGCATGGAAAGTAATAACATTTTTGAAGGATGCCAGTCAGGTTTTTGCCAGCACCATAGCACTGAAACTGCCCTTCTTAAGGTTTTAAAATCTCCTGAAGAACGCAGATGCAGGCGAGTGCTGCTAGACCCAAGTGCAGTGTTGGACACAATTGATCACAAAATTCTCACTACTAGACAGAGGCAATGGGTTGGTGTCTCTGGGACTGTCCTGGAATGGTTCTCATCTTACCTGTCAAACTTTTACAGTATATCCTCTTGTCTCGATTACTGTAACACCTTATTTACTCGCCTTAACCAACAGGCTGTGGTTCGGCTCCAGGTTGTACAAAATGCTGCAGCAAGACTCTTGACTGGGACTAAGAGAAGGGACCACATTGCTCCTATTCTGACATCCTTACATTGGTTGCCTGTCAGTTTTAGAATTAATTTTAAGATTTTATTGATAACATTAACCGCTCATCAAGGCCTTGCTCCCATCTACATTTCGGACCTTTTAGTAAGGCTGGGCTCGCTTGGCTGCTCCGTTTCGTCTAGGCTAAAGACAAAAGGTGATGGGGCGTTCGCTGTCAGGGCCTCTAGGCTTTTGAATGTCCTGCCTGAGGAGGTTAGACTGGATAAATCACTGTCCTGCTTCAAATCACTCAAGACCCATTTGTACAAAAATTCATAATTTTACTTGCATGCCTTATACTGAATTTAATCATTTTATCATCATAACTAACTGACTAATTCTATTTCCCAGGCTTTTCATCCTATGAAAACCAAAGTTAGGAGATCCTGAAGAGGAGGAATAATTGAATGAATGAATAATTCACTGTCTCTATCCCCCAGGCTCGTCGTATCCTGAAGACCAATCGAACGGAGAGATTAGAGAAGAGGGTAAAGAGAGCCATTGAGAAAACACTCATCGCCCCGCAGGTGGAAAAACTAGATGAGGTAAGATGCACATTCAGCTCCTTTGGGTCTTTGAGGAGCAAACACATTTTTAAAGAGGATTTTCCAAGGGAAAGGGGCAAACAGCTGGCCAGGGACGATCCAGTGTCAGCTTGGGAGCTGGGTATCATTTCTCATACAGATACCAGAATTAGTACACTGAATTCAATTCATATACCAAATAGCTATGACAGTTTTGTATTGATTTGAATAAATCCTAAAATTATTTGTGTGTGTGTGTGTGTGTGTGTGTGTGTGTGTGTTTAGGCTGAGAATGACTTCTGGATGAAGCTACTAGACCGCTATTTGAAACCTATCGTTGACACTAAAGCACATCAGGACGAGGTCACCAGAGAACTGAAATCACTGCGCAACAAGGTCAGCTATCTGTGTATGTGTGTGTGTGTGTGTGTGTGTGTGTGTGTGTGTGTGTGTGCCATCACTTTCGGATAAAAAAAAAAAACATGCCTCTTTATTGTTTATATCTTGTATTATTGCAAAAGTATTAGGACAGATTAACATTTTTAATTAAGTCACCATATGAATATAAATAATATAAATATCCATATAAATATGAACTTTAATCTGTATTGTGAGGGAATCTAGGTAGAGGCAAGAGAAGGTGAATGTCAAACAGAAAATTGACTTTCATTGCCAGCTTTCACAATACAGATCAAAGACTGAGGAAAAATAAACAAAAAGTCATTTGAGGAGTCACTATAGTGGTTTCCTTCACTGCTTTCTGGAGAGAGACCACAGAGAGCAGTTCCTCCAACAACGGCTCGCTGAGGCTGCTTCAGGTCGGAGCCCAGCAGTCAGTCCAAGCAGCTTCAGCTGTGCCAGACTGGGGCAGCGGCTCGTTAGGGCGACCCCACACAGCTGAGCAGCCTCAGTCAGTGGCTCTGTCCTGGGTGCTGAACTGTGGGAGGGGGCTGCTGTTATGGTACTGCAGGTCTCCAGGTACAGTGAAGCCTCAGGTCCTGTAGCAGCCCCTTGCTGCCCTTCACAGTATATTGTCAAAAAGTCTTAATGTGCACTGACTTTTTTCTTTTTTTTATGAACAGCTGATGCTTGATACTGGTCAGGTTCCTGCTTTTTTGCATTTTAAAATGTGAGAACTCAGCTATCACTCCACTAAATTATTCTGAAGCACTATGGGGTACATAGATAGATAGATAGATAGATAGATAGATAGATAGATAGATAGATAGATAGATAGATAGATAGATAGATAGATAGATACTTTATTGTCCACTTTTGTGGACATTTGCCTTTGGCTTCATCATGGTTGTAGTAAAAAGCTAGCTAAATAAATAAATAAGCATTCATCAAAGCATACTTGAATCCTCATGATCCTGCTACAGATCTACAGGACAGACATGAATGAATTTAATGTTTTTTCCCCTATTCATTTTCCTATTGGACCCTACAAACTCTATACCTCTAGTCCAGTGTTTCCCAATCCAGTCCTCATGTATCCCCTGTCCTGCAAGGTTTTGTTCCAGCTCTACTCTTGCACACCTGATCTAGTTAAGGGCTACACACTTTAATGCTAGCCCTGTTCAGGTAGATCTGTCTGTACTGCTCAACCAATCAGCATTAAGCCCCAACTTGGATCAGGTGTGGAAGAATAGAGCTGGAACAAAACTTTTCACAGGGACAGGAGTTACTTGAGGACTGGAATGGGAAACACTGCTGCAGTCCATGTAATCCCCCCTCCATTTCTCCCTCATGCTTTATTTATGTCTCTCAAATAACCTTTTACCTTGTGTTCCAATCAGCTAATAGGTACCTGCTTAGGGCCCTCAGCAGGCCAAAAAAAATACCCAAATTCTTTGCACCTAAGGTCTACAAAAGCTAATGAGACCTAATGCCTCAGCACAATTCACCTCCTTGCCAAAAACTCTTTGTTGCCATGGCAACAGGTATCTGTCCTCTGTGTCCACTCTGGACTGTTTGGATGCTTTTATTCTGCTGTGCTATTGATGGTTCTACACACTTTTGTGTTTTAATAAGTTTAAGTATGTTAAGTTTGTTGTGACACAGCATTGAATACACTCTAAACTTATTTGATGTTTGTTTGTTTGTTTTTTTTGTTTTTTTCTTTATCTCCACTAACCAGGATTCATACAGACAATATTAAATCAAATTCAAGGACTTTCAATTACTTTTCCCAACACTATTTTTCCGGTCATAAGGACTCCACACAAAAGCAGGAAACATTTCCCTAAACGTTACTACGTTTTAACAACTATCAATGCTTTAAATCATTGGTTCACATGCTTTGAAGTTTTCCAAAATATGTCGGTCTTCTTTTCTATGTTTTGACTTGCATTCTGTCAAACACTGCAAACATTTTATTTATCTATTTCAAGGTCTTTTTAAGCATTATCTCACATACGAGGTTGATTTTTTCCAGGTATTCCAGTACTTCAATTTGAAAAGTTAAATTCAAGGACTTCACGCACTTTAAGGACCTTGTGCGAACCCTGACTAACAGTAATGAAATTTAAAGAAACAAACACAAGGTTATTATGATCATACTCTCTGTTTATACAGAGATGTGTTTTGATTATTTCCCCGTTCCCATACTGTGTTGGGTTTTTCTGCCTCTGCGATGTATGTAACATGTGTGTCTGATACTCTTATCTGGATTGTTCTTTGTTTAATTTCTTTTGCGTGTTTTTTTTTTTTTTTGGTCCCCTTTTCCCCTTACCCTTCGAGAGGTCCTTTTGTCCTCTTGCTAGGCCGTCATTGTAAATAAGAATTTGATCTTAATTGACCTGCCTGGTTAAATAAAGGTTAAATAAATAAAAATAAATAAATTTAAAAAATGTCAGTAGTGTGGAGCCTACTAAAGACATAGGAGTAACATTTGGCTGCCATCTTAAGTTAATGGTATGGGAAAGTGAATCACCAGTGCAGCTTTTATTGTGTCTGAAATGTTGGAACAAAGGAAGAACATGAGCACAGTTCATCAAACTGGGCATCAGGTGCCTGAGCAGGGAGTGGGGCTTAGGGATTATCACTTTGGAATGGGACAGAGCCTCAATTTGTCGTCCCCCCCTACAGGCGGTCTTCCTGTATTTCATCATCAACGTGCTTTGGGTGGTAGCTACCTTCTTCCTGCAGGCCATCGGAAATGATGTCATCAGCATCAAGATCCCTAAATTCTATCCAAATGGAACTGAATCTGGAGAATTCCTCAAGGTGAGGCTAGAAGGACAGACAGATAGGCCATGATACATGTGCTGCAGAGATAGAAATGGTTAAAGGGAATTTCAATCAGTAATCTATTATTCCTACTGCTAATAATAATAATCATCATCATGTTAACAGGTGGAGCCTCTCAGTTTGATGTTCCTGTTGTCTTTTGCTGTTCTTCTCTTCATCCAGTTCCTGGCCATGTTGTATCACAGGTATACACACACACACACACACACACACCATGTGTTTTTGCAAACCATGTTGGTCCAGGATGTGTTCCAGGTCACACACTGTATTCTCGTCACTTTTCTTTCAGTTTTAACTTTAATCATTTTGCAGTTGTGAAATCAGACCTGTATTTCACAGCTTTATTGAGATATGTATCTCAATAAAATATTAAAAACTTACTGAGTATTTGTAGAACTTTCAAATATGTCATTTAACAGTTTGGATGTTTTTTTGTTTTTTTGAATGGCAGAGAAAGGTTATCTTGCTGAGTATTTTCCATGATGGGAGGGGGAGTTTGTGATTCACAAATTCCTTGATTCAAGTCATCAATTGCTTCATTTCCTTACTTTTCTCTCCTTGTCTTCCTCTTTCTCTCTCTCTAGGGTCTACACTCTGATCCATGTGGTCTCCTATCGCAGCACAGAGAAAGACTACAAGGAGAAAGATGATGTAAGTGACACACACACACACACACACACACACACATACATGCAAACAATGACAGTACACACAGAAATTCTCACACACATGTACACAGATTACACGTGATACTGCAGGGACTTTGTATTTTTAATTGGATTGCTTGTCAGACATCATGAGAGGTGCTACAAAACAATTATACTGAGGGCGCTGTGTCACTTGGGCCCCTTTACATAACATTGTGAAGGTGAGGAGCTCAACAAGAACAGAATTTATAAATGGAATTAGATTTTTTTTTTAATGGTCAAGATCACAGATATGAAAAAGGAAAATGAAAAGCATAATTATAAATAAATAATATCAATAAATTAGTGTCAGATATTAAAAATGGTAAGATAATTAAAAATGTTAGAAAGTTTTGCTGCTTAGCCAGAAAATATTCACCATCATAAACATTTGAACACATGCTGAAATGGCCTTAGGTTGAATAGCTTAAACACATATAACACAACAACCTACATTTAAACAACCTACGAATATTTTAACCAGCTTAATTTTTTAATGGCCTCGGTATATTTATAACATCCATAGTTTTACATAGCCTAAGAATATTTTACACAGCCCGGGTTTTTAAACAGGCTAAGAATATTTAAAGTAGCCTAGAAGTTTTGAATAGCCTTAGCATATTCTAAATTGCTCAAATTTTACTTAGATTTTTAAGAGCTTAAATTTGGAATATATTTAATATATGTTAATATATTTCAGTCATCTAAATATTTTACCAGTTATAACAACTGCTACATGCAACAAACATGGTTGCAAAAAAATTGGTAACACTTGCCATAGCTGACATTCTCATTCTGTTAGAAACTTTGAAACTGTTGAAAATCTGTTAGTTTGCTCTCCAATGCAGCCACAAGAAATGTTTTCTTTATTTTTGTATGTGTGTGTGTGTGTGTGTGTGTGTGTGTGTGTGTGTGTGTGCCTAGGAGGATGGCGATGGATTGGTCCTGGAGAACCAAATTGCCAACGGACTTGTAATCACCAGCGATGACTTGTAGTCAACAGCAACCAACTATAACCAATGGAAGCCAACCATCAACAACCTGCTGACACTGGCAACTAAAGCCTGTAATCAGCACAACAAACCCCCTGTGACCGGTGACAAAGTAACCAAAGTAACAGCAAGTTAGTAACCAATCACCTGTAGTCATGGCAACCAACAGGCCTTTTCCCAGGATGCCTCAGCACTGTCCTCCATCAAGGGTTTTAGATTGGCCATCAAACCCTTCTGGGAACTTATGTTTTCACACAGTAGGATCTCAGATTGGGGGAAAATATATATATATTAAAAAAAAAAAAAGGAAATGACACATAAAAAGGTATAAAGGTATTTTTGAACCAGAAAAAAAAAAAAATATATAATATCAATAATAATAATAATATACAGCCATACTGATTATTTTAAGGTATTTGTGTTTGATCCAATGTATATTTTAAAGTATTAGCTCTGAAGACTATTGCAATGTGTTTTTATTTAGTCTGAAGTATATTTGAATGCATCTGGTCCACTGACTAATTGAATGTATTTGTATTTGACCTGAATGTCTATCTTTACTTGTAGCTGACACAAAAAAACAGACCAGATCCTCATTTATAGAAAGATCCAGACTTGACGTAAGAACTATTTCTAGCTGCAGGCTGAGCTGCAACAAGGCACTGTTCAGCTGTCTTTTAGTGTAGTAAAAAGGGTTAGAAAGGCTTGAGGAGGTCAGATCCGTCCCACAGAGCAGAAACCCCAAGGGCTAAAAATATTCACTTCACTCATCCTACAATAACTCTACCTACATTGTACGATCATTTAGAACAATCTAAAAACAAATGAAGAACTACATCCATATCATTCATACCTTGGAGAAAGAAGAAATATCAGTGCAATCCGATTTTTTTATTTTTTTTTTGGTCAAAATGAATTTTTCAAAGAATCACAATTATGGCTTGGATCGAAGAGAAAGAAAGTATCGCTGCCTTGGCGTATTGGAGTAAAATGGAGAGGTGCTCAATGCGACATGGGGTGCTGATCCACCCGAAAAACAATTGTATGCTGGAAAAGCTCTACAAAAAATCACAGGCACTCAAGTCTCCGATGCAAAAAATTAAAAAGCCTTTATTTCATGGCTAGGATAAACCAACGCGTGTCGGCTACAAAAGCCTTCCTCAGGGTTAGCTTGGATTTGTTTGGAAGCATGTGTGTGTCAGTTTATAAATGAGACGCCTGATTTATGCAAGAAAAAATACTTGAATGTTGTTCCCAGAAATCTCACCAGTCTTAGTCAGACATTTAAATGTCTGAATCTGTTTGCACATTTAATATTGTGAAAAATATTGTTAACATTTGTAAAATATAATTTGAATGTACCTTATCTTAATGTAATTTACACTATTACCACCTGCTTAAGTGTGTTGTCTTTTTACTATTGTGCCAAAGTAACTATGTATGCCAATTAATTTTTACATTACATTTTACAAATGTAGAGGTATTTTCTTGTATAGATGTTTCAAACTAATGAAATGGTGAATTAAAATGTATGGACAATCGCTGTGCTTTGTAGAAGCAGGATAGGAACACATAGCAAACAAAGCCTTTTATCTATAAAAATTGTAACACAATATTCTGGTTAATAGTTCATAGAGCTCATAAGGTCTGACACCAAATCAGCAATTCATATACATCTTCATATCCCACTCTGAAATATGCATCTACATGAATAAACTGAATATTTTCAAAATTGAATGTGTTCATGAACAGAATATTCAAAATATTACTATGAAAACTGTATTAACACAGACCATGAAAACCAACAGTAAACAGGATAAGGTGTTTACACACCTCAGTATCCCAGCTCATATCAGCACACACCTGCAGGCTGGTGCCAATTTCTGATCAATAGGATGGGCTTCTGAATATCCTGAACCCTCGGGGGCACAGGGCACCCAACAGTTTTTGAGGGGGCACAAGCAAACATGTCCACAATTCAAACCACATGCCTTCCTCAATTTGAATGTGCATGCCACTATTGAATACAGCAAAAACTGTCCTGACTTAAAAATGCCATTAAGTTGCTTTTTGTTGTTTTATAGCTTTGCTTAGTGTCTGGACAGAGTATCAGTTGATTCCATTTCATGGCTCTGTACAAAACTGCATTTGTACTTAACACATGAAACACAAATTAAGGGCTTCTTCTTCAGATGCTCACCTTGGCAAGCTCATGGGGATTAAGTGATCACTTTCCTTAGCCAAGTGCTTGACAGACAAATCCGAGCAGTAGTCCTTTTCTGTGTACTAGATCCAATACAATGAAAAACTGTATTCTGCGGCCATGGCTGCTTACCTGACCTGCCAACTCGGCCTCTTTCTTCCAGAAAACTGCATTATCTCCAAGGCTGGGAGGACCGTTAGGCCTGTAGCTTACATTAAAGTGGGTCAGTTAGTGGGATGAACTCCATCCCGCCACAGGTACGGAGTATCTGAGAGTGATGTTAAGGTTTTTAAATGATACAGTGACCCAATTAGTCTGTTGTAGAGTGGTTGCTGTCTTCTGTGCTGAAGTCTCTCCCCAGTCAATAGGGAGTATGTAGATTCTCCTGGCACTCATTAACCTATATAGATTAAGTTAAATAAGTTGTTGGTAGTCCATTTATAACACTCTCATTGTGTCCTCTAAAAGATGACTGATTAAAAAAAATTGAGCAGATCATACTTTGTATGCAAAATCATCTTAAAGGTAACCAACATTGGTGTATTAAATAGTGGAATAAAGAAAGCTTATATAAATGAAGTGAAGTTAAAGTCTCCTAAAGCATTAATGGTAAAATAGTTACCTCAAAAACATTAGTACTTGTGTGAAAGTACTTACTTTCCACCCATTAAAAAAAAGGAGTAGACACAAACAGGTAATCTGTCAGACCACTTTTAGTGAACAAGTAATTTCATTCAAATGAATGGATGCAGTATAGACACAGGTATTAAATAGAGGCAATTGCAAAGCAATCATCCAATAATGTTTTGGGGAGAGAGGTTTCAGCGAAGGGTAAGGCGGCAATCACACTGACAAACCCAACTGGAAAAACACACCCATTTGCTCACTGTTCTGTGTGGTTCAGGGCAGAAGCAGGGTGCCTCCCACATGATGCAACGCACAAAACTTGGTGCCTGTTTGCCAAGTGGTACTCCAAAACTCCAGTGCCTTGTAATTTTCCAAAGGCTTGAGTCTGATTGCCGCCAAACACTGTTCCCCAAACACCCAGTATAAAAAGAGTAACACTTCACCTAAAACCCAGTTAACGCCATTTTCCCAACAACTGAATATGAGCTTCGTAAAGTTACATTTTTGAAGCTTTTGTTTTGTTTATGCTATTATTCAGCACATAGTGCTATACAAATTATATGAAACGTTAATACAGCTTTCAGTAGGTGTTCATGTTACTGAACCTATGCCATTTAAGACAATGCAGCTGAATAGTGTGCCAATTTATTTGGTGAAAATTCAGCTGTTCCAAACATTTACTGGGTTTCAGCTAATGCGTTATCTAAGAAAAACACACATCAGGCATTACAAAATGGCTGCCAATGGGACCAAAGGCTGCATTAACAAACAGGAAATCTGATCTTCAGCCCTTTGGATCTGGCCTTTTCATGGTTGTCTAAAACAGGGAAAAGATAATGACATTTCACATGGTTTCTCCCTGTCACACCTGGTTCAGAAACGATTTGGTAATAATTCAGTTTCTTCAGATTAATACGCCTTGTTTACTTCTTTACACAATGTAAAGTTTATGGAGAGCGGAAGTCAATTATTTAGTATATATGTATGTTCCACTAATGCATACTCTACAACTTAACTTGTATCATAATGGAGAATTCCACCAGTCATACAGCAGTCCCTCTCTGACAGCCAATGAAAACCACTGGCAGCCCAGAGGAGTGACAGCCAGTCACATCAGTCCGGAGGTGGGGTTTCAGTAATCAAAGGCTTGGCTGAAGCTGCGTTTCTGTCCTCCTCTGTTGCCATAGCCACCACCGCTCCGGAACCCGTTTCCACGGCCACCGTTTCCTCCAAAATTTCGACCCCTTCCACCTCTGAACCCTCCTCCTCTGTCACTGCGGTTACCGCCGCCAAAGCCTCTGTCTCCACGGTTACCAAGCTGCTTCTCCTCCAACTCTGGGAGCTCTGTGGCAATTGTCAGTTGCCAACGGCGACCGTCCTGCCAGGCGTCCTATTGAAGGATTGAGTAGGGTGAGAAGGATGTTGGTGGGATAACCAAACGTTTTAACTCAGCTACAGCAGGGAATGTTGTCAGTAAGATTTTTTTTTTTACATTAATTTGTGTCTGAATTACTTGGAGTTATTTTTTTACAAATTTTAAAGACAGTGCAACACACATAGTGACACAGACAGACCAACAGAAAAGATGGCTCACCTGCATCTCCTTGACTTTGTCAGCTGGGACGTCGAAACAAACTCCCTGTTTGAAACACACAAGCAAGTGTGAGATTGTGAGTGTGTATGACTCATTCTGCCTTTGAGAAGAGTCATTCTGTGTGCATGCTGTCCTATTAGAATGAGAGTCACAACAGGCACAGCGCACACCTGCTCAGGGCTATCCAACTCTTTTCAAACCATTTTTGTTCAAAAAAGTTTTGCTGTTTACTTGCTGTGGATAATTAGGTATGCATGTATAATATGGCTATCTATGAATCAAACACAAACACTGTTTTCCTTCAAATTGCACTACTAAAAAACAAAACTTTTCATAAAGAGTCTATTGAGTAATGCAATCTGGAATTGGTGACAATGGGAAATCTGAGATGTGTTTGTGTATCTACATACCGTTTTGCCTTTGAGGAAGGTCATTCTGTGAATGTGGCTCTCGACACTTTCTCCTAGCTGTTCTTTGATAGTTCTCCAGGCGTAACCCATGTTGTGCATCTCCTGAGAACACACCATCTGCAGAGTGGTGTAACCCTGGAAACACAAACAGGCAGCAACATGCAATTAGACAAACTGCTTAGTAGAGGAGAGAAACATACATTACATCATACAGTATATTATTTGTCGTTAAAAGTTGTGCAGCACCTGAGAGCGCAATTAATTCATGATGAAATATAGGTGGAAGACGCACACACACTAAATATGAAGTGCATGTCAGGTAAGTGTGTGTGTCTGTAACACAGAGTTGGGCAGTGACCTCTGTTACATGGCGGTAACTCCAGATTAACTGGTGTGTGTGTGTGTGTGACTCACAGCGTCAGAGTTGAGCAGTGACCGCTGCTCCAGACTGGTGGCTCCAGAAATATGGGCCAAGGCAGCAGCTAGGGCATCGACCGCTCCTCTCTCCTCGATCAGCTTCTCAGCCGACGCTCTGAAATACCCGATGGCTGCGACTGGAACAGAGTCCAGGAACCTGGATACAATAAAAAATAAATTAATCACAACAATGGAACAATGGGACACTTAATTGATCAGGAGATTCTCTTTTCACTTGGAGCTTGGAGGAGTTCAGCGTCTTAAGCAAGGCGGATGCTTGTGGATAGTAACCGAATAGTAATCATCATCATCATCATCATCATCAGTATCACAGAGAGGCAGAGAGAGTCCAAGCCCTATATTAGTCAGTTGTTATTGCTTAAAAAAAACATTAAAGGAAGGAATTCAATAACCTTGGACAAATCTATCATCAAGAACAATAAAATTGTATTTAACTTAGAGAGGACAGCAGTATAGCTTTTTGCTAGTATAGCATGTAAATGCTATACTAGCACAAATTAAGGGCTTGGACAAATTAAGAGCCAAAGTATTGCACATGTTTGTCCCCATTTATGTTTTCAGTCTTGTGAGCCAACAGTTTGCTGTGGGCCATGTGGCTGACTGATTTCACACCACATTTAAAATGAAAAAAGTACAAATTAAATTAAATTGGTTCCACATGGCTCCCACAGCAGGGATTAAAGAACTCTCCTGGTGATTCCTACTTCAGGTTAGCACACTGACGGCCGCCATAATTACCCACCTAACAGCATCCTTGCTGGATGACTTGATGATGTCATTAGCAGTGGGAACGCCGACCCGTTTGAATGTGATGCCCTGGAAAAACAATAATACAAATATTTTTCACTTTGATAATAACTATTGAAACATCTGAACTGGAGTCACAGAGACTGCCAAGAAAGTCAAAGGTGCCTTATTTTCTAGCGCAGCAGCTCCTCGTCTTTCCACTCTACCATCTCTTCCTCTTCACCTTCCTTCCCTTCTCTTCCTCTACCCCTTTCATCTGCTAATCTTCCTCCTCCCCCCCTCTCCCCTTCCATGCCATGCTTCAGCACAGAAGTGACTTCCAGCTTTGTTTTCTACTTGGTGACAGTCTGCAAGATCCTCGTTTCTCTTGATTTTGGCGACACCTTTGGTGATAAGCGGTCATTGTTTCGCACTCAATGAAGACACTGACCCAACACACTGTGATAATCAATACAGTCAATGTTGACTGCAGCTTCTATACTTCTAGCTTCTTATGTTTATTCCAAACAAACTTCTGCTTCCAAATAAAATGCATCACTTTCTGGACAGCAGACTAGTCTGCAACGTGCCCCTCTCCCTCCTCCTCTTCCTCAGGCCAGATGTAAAACATCACTTACTGCTTTGTTTTCTACGTAGCGTAGCTGGTCCTCTTCTTTCCTCTGGTAGAAACAGATACAAACTCCAGTCCTGCCTGCTCGGCCCGTACGGCCTGAACGGTGGATGTAGGACTCCACATCCTGAAAACAGGCAGACAGAGAAAGATGCAGACATACAGATGGAGGGAATTCAGAGAGAAAGAGAGAAAGAGAAACAGACATACAATGATCGAGACAGATTAGATCTTAATAACGGAAAACATGAATCATAATTTATGCCGCTCTCTAAATAAAAAAAAAAGTACAGTTGGCATTCATCTATTGAGAATTCACTCTTCATCTATCAGTGCGAATCAATTCACAGCAACTATTTTTAGGAGAATGAGAATAATTTGGGTGAGAATGAGAATAATTTGGGATTTAATAGATTGCCATTACAATTGAAAAATGTGTCTAATATCCTTATTGAATGTGAAGCTCAATTTCAGAATATATTAAGATAAGAAAGCCAAAATGTACCATTTTACAGTCTCAGTACACTGGAAGCAGCACATCAGACCACAGGTAGACTTCAGGTATATCCAGGCCTCAAAATGATTACAACTACTAGTAACACAACACACCTTGGGTGGAGAGCACTGGATCACCAGGTCGACTTCGGGGATATCTAACCCGCGGGCTGCTACGTTGGTGGCCACCAGAACCTCAAAGGACCCGTTCCTGAAGCCCTTCAGTGTTATCTCTCTCTGTTTCTGAGGGATATCACCATGGAGGGACTGGGCACTCTGAAATGTTCCACCATTAAACATTAGACAGAAAAAAAGACTGAAATTCACAGTAGAGAATATAACTATTCTTAAAAGGGAAGTCTCTGACCCTTTTTAGCAAGTGAACCTGTCAAACCTCCCCCATCTTTCAGAACGGGTAATGTAGGGCCGAGTCTCAATTTTAGCAATTAGTGGTGCTATGACATTCCTCTTTATCTCAAAACGGTGCTTGTTATCAAATAATGTAATAATGTGACATTGTGGATTAACTGAAATTTCACTAGGTAGTGCTACAAGCTGACAAGATATTGCAGTGCCACTGTAGGGGCGTGTTGTTCATAGCATGTGTAGTGTGTGCGCGCGTTTGTGTGTGTGTGTTTACCTGTTTGATGGATGCATTCATGGAAAGTTCATTGGCCTCTTTCTTGGTCTCACAGAACAATATGGTTTTACCATGGCTACCGCTGTACACCTGGATGACGTCACCAATCACTGCAGCACGCTGGGACCAGTGGCACGCTATGGCCAGATGCTAGAGAGAGAGGGAGAGAGACACAGAGACAGAGGGAGAGAGACAGAGAGACACAGAGAGAGAGGGAGAGAGAGAGACACACAGAGAGAGAGGGAGGGAAAGAGAGAGAGAGAGAGAGATTTTTATTAGTCCTGTTGGCAGTGTGGTGGGTGCGAAGGCACGATATGACTAGATGCTAGACAGAGTGCTTTATGTGAAACTAAGAACAACTTTAGTGTTTACTGCTGCCCCTAGTAGTTATTTATTAATTGGCTATTGGCAACAATGGTGACATATGTTGACTATGTTGATCCTACTGTTGCACTTTACGAGGCTACTGGTGTTGGTGATGGTAAATACAGGCATCATTATAAATAAACAAGACTAGACTAGGCATTTGCACTTTTTCTTGTTTATTACTGGGACTTTTGTGATGGTGAATGTTGGACTTATTTTACTATTGCAATTACTTTTAGTGTCTCAGGATAAGGGCAACTTTGATCAATCTAAATATTTAAATTCAAAACTAAGGTCACAATTCAAGATTGCTATTACACTTGTCAAAATGCACCAATCACAGACCAAACCTGTGTGTGATTTGTGTGTGTGTGTGACAGTTTTCTGTGTCCTCTTCCCCATCAGGCCAACATGCATCTACTCTGGTCTAGGGCTGCAGCTATCGATTATTTTAGTAATCGAGTATTCTACCGATTATTCCATCGATTAATCGAGTAATCGGATAAGAAATACTTTTGCTTTATTAAAGAGCAATAGTAAATATACAAAAGAGAAAAGCTGTCCGCACGAAGCTGTCCATACGACACTGTGATTTACTGAAAACGAGGTGAAATAATAATTATTATTGATATTTATTACTAGGCCTAAATATCATACAAGTTCATAAGACTGGCTAATGTACATTTATTTACTATGTTGAAGGGTTGCCCTACACCTGCTGACCCTACTCACTGCAATCAAACTAAACTGAATATACCTGCTGTATTGGACTGGTGCATTTTAGGCTCCAATTGCTACTTACACCACCTGATATTTTGCTTTCTGGGGTATTTTATGCATCACTGTGAGGGGAGTAGGTGTGTGTGTGTGTGTGTGTGTGTGTGTATGTGTGTGACTATCATAATAATAACATGAATGAAGCTCAGGCTTTCACAAATTGACTGCAGCATTTTATTTTCTGTGGTTATTTTCTTGAGCAAAACTTAGCTAACTTAGGGACATCATAACTAGCCACCATATTGATTTACGTTCTTAACTAGCCATTACATATCGCCATAATTAACGTGCATTCTTTACTAGCCTTCATCTCATCCCGTTTTAATATTAAGTGCTGACTCCGCCCACCCGGGCCAGTTTCGGCGTACGCCGGTAGCAATTACAAGTGGACCCTATCCTACAGTCCCTGCTCTCAGCGGAGGGAAGGAGCTACGCTGTGTGTGGGAAGCGCTGTGACCGTCAGACCTCTCTGGATTAGACAAGCAAGTAGAGAAAACCGGCATCAGCCGAACCAATTTATTGCCAAATGCTTTGGGATTCAACACATTAACATTGCTTCCCATGGTCAGAAAAAGTCGCCAGATTTGTCGCTAGTCGCTTTTGAGAAATAAAGTCGCCAGGGGGGTCTGAAAAGTCGCTAAGTCTAGCGACAAAGTCACCAAGTTGGCAACACTGGATCCGAAACTTTGGACACTTTCTGTCGTTTTCTCTGGCCTGTCTCTTCTCTTCGCCCCTCGCTATTTTCTCTCTCTTTCTCCAGCGCGTTGTGCGACAGTAATAATCATCTGTGCGAAACACTGAGTGTGTATATAGTTATATGGATTAAACGAAGCTTCGATGCAAAGAATTTGCATCGATGATTTTTAGTAATCGAGTTACTCGAGTTTCTCGAGGAATCGTTTCAGCCCTACTCTGGTCATTCTCATGCTCTCTCACACACACTTACTTCTACAGTTGTCGCAGTTTTCTGTGTTTTCTTGCCGATCAGGTCAACATGTTGGTACTCTTTTCTCATGTATTTCTTGGCGACGTCGTAGACCCAGGGGGGGCAGGTGGCCGAAAACAGCAAAGTCTGTGGGTTGGACTCACAGCCTAGAGGGGAACACGGACACACACAAGCTTATAATTGTGAACAAAATCTAGACAGAGGTTTATTTTGAGAATATATCACACACATCCACACACACCCCTCTGATTTGTCTTATACAATTCAACTGGTATTTTCCTCTTTTTACACGTGAACACACAAAATCCCTATTATTTAATCAACCTGATCCATACAACATTATACACACACACACACACACACACTCGACCAAACCCCTAAACCCCCACCCTATACACACACAAACTCAAATCAGACACACACACATATATCCTCTCTGCAATGAATTGCCACAATTGCCTTCCTTCGAGGACGTAGTCAGCATTTCTTCAATCTCTTCTGCAAACCCCATGTCCAACTACACACACACACACACACACACACACACACACACACACACAAGCCCTAAGCCTAAAATGGCCCCTTTTCAAAGTGAGGACAACACTGTCGACAATTTGGAGGATTTTCCTTATCTAGAAAAAAAACACACACACATACAGCCATCATGCTCACATTCGCTTTCTTGAACACACACACACACACACACACACACACACACACACACACACACACAAGTTTAATTTACCTTTCTTATATGATGCAGCCAATATTTCTTCAACCTGTTCGGCAAATCCCATGTCCAACATTTGGTCTACTTCATCCAGAACAACGTGCTTGAGTTTGGAGAGGTCCAGTTTATTGTTCTGGAGGTGGTCTTTAATACGACCAGGGGTCCCAACCAAAATATCGATCCCGTTACGGATAGCATCAACTAGATGGGAGAAGTGAGGAGAAGAGAGAATGCATTATAACCCGTTGCATAACATCAAGTAACTTAAACAGCACTTTGCGAAAACGGAGTTAAAACATTACACAAAAAAACAACAGGTAAAAAAAAGAAAACACAGAAATGCCAAAGACAAATGAAAAAGAACAGACTATAATAAAATAATAAAAACAGGATAGCATGGACTGGAGGAGGGGAAAGAGAAACAAGTATAAGACAAGGATCTGATGAGGATAAGAACTTGAAGAGGGGTGTGTGTGTGTGTGTGTAAGACTTACTCTGTGGGTTGTATGAGCTGCCTCCATAGAAACAGGTAATAGCCAGTCTCTTGGAGACGTCTTTGAAGTCCTTATTTACCTGGATAGCCAACTCTCTGGTTGGGGCTAACACCAACACCTACAGACAGAGACAGAGATAGAAAAAGAGACTCAGACATATAGAAATACACACACAGAGTGCGAGTGGTACTAGCACTCTGACTGGCACTAGTATCAAATGATTCATGTGTGTCTCCGCACCTTGGGAGCCCGACCTCGACTCCATTCCCCTGAATCACCCTGGAGCTTCTCCACCAATGGGATGGCGAAGGAGAAAGTCTTCCCGGTTCCTGTTCTGGCCTGGCCAATTACATCCTTTCCATCATACACAGGATTAAACGTCTTCGCTTGAATGTCGAACAGGTAGGAGACTCCACGAGCTGAGAGAGCGACCGAGGAGGTGAAGGGGAAAGGGAAGGGATGATGACGAGGGGGAGAGAGGGTGAGGGGTGAGGAGGAAAGAGCGAGGAAGAGGTGGGATGACAGAGGGAGATGAGAGAGAAAGAGGGAAATCAATGGTACTTTGTTATTTAATGCTCTGCAAAGCAGCCCAGTGTCTTGAAGCCCCAAACTACAATCAAATCTATCGTCTGTTCTAGACAATGTGCAATACAATGTCTGGAAAACTGCTTAAAACAAATTTTCATGGCTACCATTAATGCATGTCTATCAGTTAAAGATAGCATTTTCATTTTTTCATTATATAAATTGACAACCATTTCTGTTACGCCACAGACGACATAAGCGTTAAATAAAGACTTAATAAAAGCTGACATAAAGATTCACGAAAGCCCCATGCAGCCAATAAAAAGCAGTTGTTCAGACATAATAAATGTGCTATAAAGTGGAGTTCATGTAATGTTCTTCAGCAAGTGTGTCCAAAACCAAGCGTTGCCCAGTTTTTGGGCATATAACATTCCTCCCCTAGTTATTTGTCATTTTGGTGAAAACAAAAAAATGTATGTTTACCTTTTAGCCGATCGATGGTGCCTTGGGAGATCCTGAAGTTGGAGAAGGCCCCTTCCCTCTGCTCTGGTGTCTCCTAAAAAAATAAACACAGTTTGGCGTACACGTCCACACAGTTTGTCTATAAGTGCTTCAATCAGCCCCAATTCTTCAGCCCAACCAATACATCTTTCAACTTCTCCTGAAAATAAAGTAGATAGGCTTCCTAAAATCCTGAATAGTCCCTTATGCATCCTTACCGTTTCTTTTTCGCTGTCACTGGCCGAGTCATCGCTTGACTGAGCCGGCGTCTGGACGGGGGTCTGGCTGGGGGTGTTTGGGCTGGAATGTCCATTGGTCTGAGACAAGTCGCCGTTGGTTGCCGCCTCAGTGATTTCCTTCTTTTGCTTCTTCTTTTTCTTCTGAAACCCCAAGAGAGAAGGAGGAGAAAAGAGAGGAAAGGGTCTTACAAGAGCAGAAAAGGATCCGGTAAATATGGCTCAAAGAATATGGAATAAGTTTGAAAATAATTTATTTTTATTGTGATTTGCCACCGATCGCCAAAAACCAAGCAGTCTGATCTCACAGTCCGTTCTGAGTGTGTTTGCCCATACTGAAGGGAGGCAAGTAGGCATCCTTTAGTTTTTTCAGAAGCCTTTAATGTTCAGTAGAAGTAACAGATTGGTAGACAATAACTGCAGATTAGGACTGGAAATCAGTATCACTGCATTCGTCCTACAAAGCACTGACCTCTGTGCCTGACTCTGTGTTCTTCTTGCTCTTCTTCTGTGGTGTTTCAACATCGTCAACATTGCCATTCATGTCTGTGGCCTCATCGGTGTGGCCGTTCACTTGGTCCGCTGCTAGCTTGTCCTTTTTCTTCTTCTTCTTTAGTGCTGGAGGTTCACAGTCTGGCTCCTCCTCCTCCTGCTCCTCCTGCTTCTTCTTCAGTTTCTTGCCCTCCTTGGTCTTGTTCTTGATTTTCTACAGGAGAAGAAGCAGAGTGTCAGACAAACCAAATACTGTGCAAGTCGCCACGGCTTCAAGAATGCAAACTAATGTCCGAAAGTCAATCAATAGACCGTGTTATCGTACTACAACTGTACTGACAAGCGTGTTTTGTCCATAACTAAAATGCATTAACAGAAAAATAATATCTATTGCTGATGAGCATGTTTCTGCTAACTTGGTTTTTTATATTACAAAAAGACACAAAAACAAATAACTTCAAAAAACCAATACCTCAAGCCCATCCTCACATAGTTTGTTTGAGACAACAGACTTGTTTTGAGCTTGTGTGATGTGTTCTATCATATTAATGTATAGAAACTATTATTTATTTCCTTAGCAAGTAGGTTATTTACGTTAAGTGACAGTGCTGGATAGACAAAACAGGAAAGACCCTCTGCCTTGGATAAGAGTACTCTGCCAAAGATGGTGAGGTCTCCAGTTTATAGTAACCAGTTTCTAAATATGAGCTTTTCTTCACTCTTGTGGAGATTTTGCCTCTCTTCATGACTTTTTGATACGTAAATCCCGAAATACTTCACACATTCCTTGACAGGTATGCTCTATTATCTCCTTAATGCTAACTTTATTAGCTAGCTCGTGAGTCCAGCTGTCATCATCGCCTGTTAAATGTCAACCCATAAAACGTAGGTCCGTATGGTTTACCAATCAGCTCAGCAGCACATGCGCTTACATCACCGCCATGTGATGTTCTACAGCCAGCTAGGCTAAGTGGCTAACTTGCTAGCTATATGCTATAAATGTACACTATCTTAGCTACAAGGGCACATATTCATTGTTTATCATTGTAGATTACACTGCGTTAAGAATATATCAATGCCACTGTTGCTACATATAGATTTAACTTACATTGCTATCAGTTAGTTAGCAAGCTGGCTAGCAAAGTTTCCAGACAACCACGTTTATCCGCATGTTGTCAAACATGGAAGCAGCCCGGCAGGACGTGAATGTCTCACTAGCCAGTTTAACTTGTTTATCCACCAAGACACGGCCTTTTCTGCTCACCTTTGGGGTTTCAGCCTCCGCGACGGTGTCCACAACTTCATCCATGGTTTGATCTTCGGTTTCAAAGATGATTTTTGACGGCATTTCTCTCCCTTGTTGGAACCCCTCAACGTGGACACAGTCTAACCCACGGGCACGCGGACAGAAAGGAACGCGCAAGGCTGTGTAGCAACGCGAGACCTCAATCCAGGCATAGAAATAGAGTTGATAGAAACGCAAAGAAAGTAAGGAAAGTATTTTCATTTCTAGACGATATGCACCTATTCCAAAAGTTCCATGTATAGTCCATATGTCACCTCAACAAAGACGTTACCATTTTGCAAATAATTATCCACGATGAGAATTGTTCTCCTGCCAGCAATTCATTTTATACGAGCATGTGCCAATTGTTTCAAGAAAGTGGATATCTTGTATACACCCCTCGGGGGCTGCAAAGAGAAAAGACACAACAAGAAACCGCAGCACGTGAGTCAGGTGTGTTAACAGTGGCATTTCAAATATTGAGTGTATTTACAGCAGAGAAGTGGTAGCAGCTGCAGTTAACACCACTAGCTAAGTAGCTAGCTTATTAGGTCCCTTACTATGCAGTGTAATAACGGGAGCTTTGTTTAGCCAGACAATTATTGTTGTCTTAAGTATTCTCTTATCTTATTACTGATTATTTGTATTGTATTGCTTTTTGTGAGGACCCCAGGACGACTAGCTGTCATTAATTTGCCAGCTAATGGGGATCCTAATAAAACAATAAACAGCAAAATATTCAATCACTAGATTTAGTCAAATTTTGGATGTCACAGTCGGACTGTCGAAATCACACTGTGATTGCACTGATAAAAATGTTTCTATTTTTGTTTTTAAGATTGGTCACAAAACTCACTGTACAAAATCAGCATGATGGTTTAAATTACACAAATTACACACACACATTTTTAGAGACAGAATTTTATATTTGTTTCTACATAGCCTATTTTATAGTCATTGTGTGTACCTAATTTATTCTTATGTAACCTTGTTTTGATTTATGTCTGACATTTTTATTGTTTATTTTATTTGCTTTAATTTTTTATTTGTTTGTAAAAATCTTATTGAAACAGCATTTTGTGATCCAAGTGATGTGGAAATACACGTTATTATGATTATTATCACGAGTATTATGATGATGATGGTGATGATATTATTAATATTTTTATTATTATTATTAATATTATTAATATTATTTTATTTGTTTAGTACACTGTCAACACATGCAACAATATCCATTTCCATAGTGAAGACGTTATCTAAAATATATACATTGACGCAATGTAACTTCTATTCCGTGTAATTCTATGTCACGCAGCGCCAGGTCCACAGCTGCGCAGTGCGGACCAGAGAAGAGAAAACCAACAGCTGTCTTCAGGTGGCTTCGGAACATGAGTGCACGTGACCAACAAACGACGCCCATATACGTACATCTGGGAGACTGAATTTTCTGTGATGGTATGGTAACTCAGTTTGATTTGTAAAATAAAACAAGTAGACTACAAATAAAGCAACAAATATAAATGCAAATACAACACCCAAGATCCGTTTGACCAGTTTTGGTGGTGGATTAATGTTTTGGGTGGATGGATAGATCGATGGATCATGGATGGATGTTTTCTTTCTGCGTAATAAGGAAATGCATGCACAAATAGGCCTACCACAATGCATGTCAGAACTTAATAATTTAACGTAGATCACACAATTAAACTTACATAGGAAATGCATTCAACTAAACAAAGATCAGAACTCCCATTTAAATCTCAGCAGGATCCTGAAAACATAAAACCCACGTGTCAATATAACCAAAATGTCACAGTTGTCATGTTTAATTTCAAAAACTCAGTTACTTGCAGGTAAGTTACTTCACAGGCAGAATTCTCCAGCCACTTTAAAGCAAGCTGCCCTCCTTGGATATTTTGTTAGTCCCAAAAGGCATTAGGCCTATGGTGCATTGAAACAGAAACTTCACAGCTCTGACACATGCCACTCTGTGCCATGTGGCAAACATGGCAAAGTCGCTGCATCTATCAGTTACCACCAAAACTACCAGACCCATATCCACTAAATGTCTGGGAGCATGATGAGTGTTGACTGACAAGATCTCACCTTTGGCCAGTGTGATACATTATTATCGGGTCACCAAACTATCAGCTTAGAGGGATCATTAGTCCTTAATGTTTGACTTTCGAATAAATATCTTGTGATTGTTGCTTGATTTTTACTTTCCATTATAATGATACAAAAAACGACAATATTAGATTTGCGCTCATACAGGCTACGGTGGCAAATGCCATACCTTGCCATATCCAGTTGTGCATGAAGTATAGTGCCAGTGCGCCCACAGAAACAGGCCTATACACACATTCGGGTCATACACACTTTATACACAGTGCATGCATCATAAAAAGTTTTTCAGCCAGTAGAGGGCAGTGTGCAGAAGGCAATAAGGTAGGTGGCAGTGGTCGAGGCTGAAGAAGGACAGTGAGTTTGAATAGTGTTCACACCAAAGGTAAATGATTGCCTTCCATGCCTGGACCTTGGAAGAGTGTTAGACAATGGCAATTTACCCCTGATTTACAAGATTTACAAGAGGAAAATTGTGTGTGTGTGTGTGTTTACTGTCCCACACTGTATTGGAGACACTTGACACCTGCTCCCTCTGACTCTCACCTGTTTCTGTTCTGTTGTGCTCTGCATTGCATTTTGCTATACATATCTGTTCTAATCTGCTTGCCTTGTTTTTCTTTGTCAATTAAAATGCTCAATCTATTTTAGATTATCTATTTATCCATCTATCTGTCTGTCCATCTGTCTATTTCTCTTCCTGCCTTGCAGCCTGTCTGTCCACCCAGGACAGGTGGTGACATGTCTAGGGTGTGTCCAGCCTTTCAGTAGCTAAGCTAAGTGTGCTAACCACCTGTTAAACCACTGAAGCACTAAAAGAATCCAGCATTTAAAAATATACATTGATCCAAGAAGCAGAAATTATCGGTAATAAATGCATTATTAGTTAGTAATGATCAATCGTTTAACTAATAATTTATTCCAGGAGAAATTCTCTTTAAAAATGGTAATATTAGTTATTATTATACACTTTTCTCTCATCTTGTCTTATCCCGTCTCGTGTCGTCTCCTCCTCTCTTTAACTCTCTACGCTCACTTCTAATTGAATCTTTTCTCTGTCATCTCTATCTGTTATGTGGATGATCTAGCAGGTGTTCCAAAGTTTACCGACAACGTTCAGAACTATTGGGTTAGTTGACACATATACAGTATATTATATCTCTATGAGTTGACAGAGGTCGCGACAGCACCTCAATGATAGAAATCACAGAGGATAACATGATTTGCACTTGTTATTATTGGCCATGATGACACATGTAGCTCGACCGAAACCACACCACATACCAACATTCCATGCTGGCCAAACATTGATTCATTAGGCAGCTTATGATACTCAACCAGCTTGACCATGGTGTTGGCCAGCATCAGACCAGCCTTGACCACCTTTGACAGACCAACACAGCTGAAATGTATTCATTGGGCTTTTTTGCTGGGCATGCCTCCAAGTTTTATTGCTCTGTATAAAATCAATTATTTTAGGAAAGAAAGGTAAACATGACATCCACATGACAGTTCATGGGCAGCCAGGTTTAACTTTCTATTTCACCTCTATGGGTTTGATAGGGGCAACCCAGGCAAAAAGGCCAAGCTGCCAAGCATGTACTTAGATTGATGACAACATACATTTCTCTTTGGCATTCTTATGCATCAATATAACCTGTAAGGAAACAGTACTGCACATGAGCATTATAGTCATTTAAGAGGAACACCAAAAATGTTAGAATTCATTCAAAAATATTTAGTTATTCTAGCACAGTCCACCCAATAGTTTTGATGTACAACATGTACAACTCTCTTCCAAAACCAGACACCAGAGAACAGAAGGCTTAAACCTGTAATGTCATGAAGAAGTAAAATGTGGAACAGCCCCAAAGAAAACGAATGTTAGTGTGTTTCTATAGATTATTCTATACTAGTGCTATCACTTGTGAACCAGAAAATGTAACCTCATATTGAGAACATCTCCCTAGCTGCTTTACTTTCACCATCATGCAATTGATTATCTTTGGAGCATTCACACTGCATAAGTAGAAGGAAAAAAATCTGATTTTCTCAATTCCTGAAAATGTTTCATTTTTGGAGATACAAGTTTTCTACAAGACAGATAACATGGAAACAGGTGGACATGGGGATTTGTAATTGTGACTAGTAATAACTGATAAATAATAATAGATGATAATAAGAATAAAAAATATTCACTGAGACAGGCCGTGTTCAGTAGTTCCTGTTGTGAAAGCAGCAAAATAAACACAAGAATCCCGTTCTGAATGCCAGCTCTGTAACTCCACCAGGTCAGTCAGGTCATCACGCCACATGGAACAGCCTTGCTTTATATTATATAAGACCTTCCGTTTACTACATTAACCATTACCATAACCCTCACAAATACAGTTCCCAACCTTAACCCTTACCCTAACCTCACCCTGTTTCTGGACCATAACCCTAAAATGACTCCTTTTCAAAGTGAGAACCAACCATAAATGTCTTAATTCCCCAAAAAGTTCCAAAACCTAAAAAAGATCCTCGCAAGTATAGAAACACAAGAACGTAATCCACATACTTCTTCACATCAGGAAAAACATATCAAAAGTTTATTTTGCCCAAGGGAGGCAGAGTGGGAATTATGGAGATATTCCACTATAATGTTTTTTAAAATGTGACACAACGTAGAACATATGGACACATTCACACGGAAACAGACACAGAGACATACACACACACACAAAGATCCGGGTCCTGTCGTAATGTCCAGGTTATCAGCACAGTGCATCTTGGAAGCCATCATAAAATCTATACTGGTCCAACTGTAAAGACAGCCAGCTATCACACTACAGGGCTAGAAAAATTTTCTTTTTGCCCCTCCACTTTTCACCCCTTGTAAAAGTCAACATTTAGTAAACATCTAATATTTAATCTTCAATCTATCAATTTTTTCACTCTAATATTTAATTAAAAACTAAGTAAAATATCTACTCTGTCTGTATTTAGATAGCATTGTTGCATTTGGATTGCTACACCCCCTTTCCAACGCAAGTGGTATATTCCACAGATGATGGGACAATGCGATTGTGAATGGAGTGACAGCAGCATAATTGTTTGAACCATGAAACAACAGCTAACACTGCACAATTTATGGGCAAAGAAAAGTTAAAAAACAGCACAGGTGTGTTTCTCTGAAGACCTTAACTGTGTCTCCACCAGAGGTGAAAGGCAAAAAGTTATGTGAACTACATTTATCAAACTAGCTAACAACTGTTGTTTTTTTGAGAGTAAGCTTAGGTTGGCTAACGTTCCATGTCGTGCTGTGTGTGCCGAAGGTCTCTCTCTTTCTCTCTGAAACTGTTTAACATTTGACAAGCTATCTAGCAAAAGCCTGCGAGCTTACAAAGCAGGTTGTTTCTGGACTTCACCTTTGCCGCCGTTCCTTTCAGGTGTTCCTTAAAGGACAGGGTCCTGTCAAGGGTCACTCCCAGATAGGTTGGGTTGGGGCGTGCTTTAGCTTAAGTCCGCTCAGTTGGATGTTTAGTTCTTTGGCAGCTTCTGCGTTTTGGAGGTGGAATACACTGGAGACTGTTTTTGCTGGGCTTGGTTTTAGGCGCCAGGTTTTCCAGTATTGGTCCAGTTTTGCGAAGTCTTCAGTGAGCACCTGCTCCAGTGAATCAAAAACTGGTGCTTGAGTTGCCATGCAGATGTCATCGGCGTAGATGAATTTTAATTTTTTAGATTTAGTGTTGGGTAAGTCGTTTGTATAGAGGTTAAACAGGGTTGTGGCAAGAACTGATCCTTGTGGGAGCCCGTTTGTCTATGTTCTCCATGCACATACCAACATTCCATGCTGGCCAAACATTGATTCATTAGGCAGCTTATGATACTCAACCAGCTTGACCATGGTGTTGGCCAGCATCAGACCAGCCTTGACCACCTTTGACAGACCAACACAGCTGAAATGTATTCATTGGGCTTTTTTGCTGGGCATGCCTCCAAGTTTTATTGCTCTGTATAAAATCAATTATTTTAGGAAAGAAAGGTAAACATGACATCCACATGACAGTTCATGGGCAGCCAGGTTTAACTTTCTATTTCACCTCTATGGGTTTGATAGGGGCAACCCAGGCAAAAAGGCCAAGCTGCCAAGCATGTACTTAGATTGATGACAACATACATTTCTCTTTGGCATTCTTATGCATCAATATAACCTGTAAGGAAACAGTACTGCACATGAGCATTATAGTCATTTAAGAGGAACACCAAAAATGTTAGAATTCATTCAAAAATATTTAGTTATTCTAGCACAGTCCACCCAATAGTTTTGATGTACAACATGTACAACTCTCTTCCAAAACCAGACACCAGAGAACAGAAGGCTTAAACCTGTAATGTCATGAAGAAGTAAAATGTGGAACAGCCCCAAAGAAAACGAATGTTAGTGTGTTTCTATAGATTATTCTATACTAGTGCTATCACTTGTGAACCAGAAAATGTAACCTCATATTGAGAACATCTCCCTAGCTGCTTTACTTTCACCATCATGCAATTGATTATCTTTGGAGCATTCACACTGCATAAGTAGAAGGAAAAAAATCTGATTTTCTCAATTCCTGAAAATGTTTCATTTTTGGAGATACAAGTTTTCTACAAGACAGATAACATGGAAACAGGTGGACATGGGGATTTGTAATTGTGACTAGTAATAACTGATAAATAATAATAGATGATAATAAGAATAAAAAATATTCACTGAGACAGGCCGTGTTCAGTAGTTCCTGTTGTGAAAGCAGCAAAATAAACACAAGAATCCCGTTCTGAATGCCAGCTCTGTAACTCCACCAGGTCAGTCAGGTCATCACGCCACATGGAACAGCCTTGCTTTATATTATATAAGACCTTCCGTTTACTACATTAACCATTACCATAACCCTCACAAATACAGTTCCCAACCTTAACCCTTACCCTAACCTCACCCTGTTTCTGGACCATAACCCTAAAATGACTCCTTTTCAAAGTGAGAACCAACCATAAATGTCTTAATTCCCCAAAAAGTTCCAAAACCTAAAAAAGATCCTCGCAAGTATAGAAACACAAGAACGTAATCCACATACTTCTTCACATCAGGAAAAACATATCAAAAGTTTATTTTGCCCAAGGGAGGCAGAGTGGGAATTATGGAGATATTCCACTATAATGTTTTTTAAAATGTGACACAACGTAGAACATATGGACACATTCACACGGAAACAGACACAGAGACATACACACACACACAAAGATCCGGGTCCTGTCGTAATGTCCAGGTTATCAGCACAGTGCATCTTGGAAGCCATCATAAAATCTATACTGGTCCAACTGTAAAGACAGCCAGCTATCACACTACAGGGCTAGAAAAATTTTCTTTTTGCCCCTCCACTTTTCACCCCTTGTAAAAGTCAACATTTAGTAAACATCTAATATTTAATCTTCAATCTATCAATTTTTTCACTCTAATATTTAATTAAAAACTAAGTAAAATATCTACTCTGTCTGTATTTAGATAGCATTGTTGCATTTGGATTGCTACACCCCCTTTCCAACGCAAGTGGTATATTCCACAGATGATGGGACAATGCGATTGTGAATGGAGTGACAGCAGCATAATTGTTTGAACCATGAAACAACAGCTAACACTGCACAATTTATGGGCAAAGAAAAGTTAAAAAACAGCACAGGTGTGTTTCTCTGAAGACCTTAACTGTGTCTCCACCAGAGGTGAAAGGCAAAAAGTTATGTGAACTACATTTATCAAACTAGCTAACAACTGTTGTTTTTTTGAGAGTAAGCTTAGGTTGGCTAACGTTCCATGTCGTGCTGTGTGTGCCGAAGGTCTCTCTCTTTCTCTCTGAAACTGTTTAACATTTGACAAGCTATCTAGCAAAAGCCTGCGAGCTTACAAAGCAGGTTGTTTCTGGACTTCACCTTTGCCGCCGTTCCTTTCAGGTGTTCCTTAAAGGACAGGGTCCTGTCAAGGGTCACTCCCAGATAGGTTGGGTTGGGGCGTGCTTTAGCTTAAGTCCGCTCAGTTGGATGTTTAGTTCTTTGGCAGCTTCTGCGTTTTGGAGGTGGAATACACTGGAGACTGTTTTTGCTGGGCTTGGTTTTAGGCGCCAGGTTTTCCAGTATTGGTCCAGTTTTGCGAAGTCTTCAGTGAGCACCTGCTCCAGTGAATCAAAAACTGGTGCTTGAGTTGCCATGCAGATGTCATCGGCGTAGATGAATTTTAATTTTTTAGATTTAGTGTTGGGTAAGTCGTTTGTATAGAGGTTAAACAGGGTTGTGGCAAGAACTGATCCTTGTGGGAGCCCGTTTGTCTATGTTCTCCATGCACATACCAACATTCCATGCTGGCCAAACATTGATTCATTAGGCAGCTTATGATACTCAACCAGCTTGACCATGGTGTTGGCCAGCATCAGACCAGCCTTGACCACCTTTGACAGACCAACACAGCTGAAATGTATTCATTGGGCTTTTTTGCTGGGCATGCCTCCAAGTTTTATTGCTCTGTATAAAATCAATTATTTTAGGAAAGAAAGGTAAACATGACATCCACATGACAGTTCATGGGCAGCCAGGTTTAACTTTCTATTTCACCTCTATGGGTTTGATAGGGGCAACCCAGGCAAAAAGGCCAAGCTGCCAAGCATGTACTTAGATTGATGACAACATACATTTCTCTTTGGCATTCTTATGCATCAATATAACCTGTAAGGAAACAGTACTGCACATGAGCATTATAGTCATTTAAGAGGAACACCAAAAATGTTAGAATTCATTCAAAAATATTTAGTTATTCTAGCACAGTCCACCCAATAGTTTTGATGTACAACATGTACAACTCTCTTCCAAAACCAGACACCAGAGAACAGAAGGCTTAAACCTGTAATGTCATGAAGAAGTAAAATGTGGAACAGCCCCAAAGAAAACGAATGTTAGTGTGTTTCTATAGATTATTCTATACTAGTGCTATCACTTGTGAACCAGAAAATGTAACCTCATATTGAGAACATCTCCCTAGCTGCTTTACTTTCACCATCATGCAATTGATTATCTTTGGAGCATTCACACTGCATAAGTAGAAGGAAAAAAATCTGATTTTCTCAATTCCTGAAAATGTTTCATTTTTGGAGATACAAGTTTTCTACAAGACAGATAACATGGAAACAGGTGGACATGGGGATTTGTAATTGTGACTAGTAATAACTGATAAATAATAATAGATGATAATAAGAATAAAAAATATTCACTGAGACAGGCCGTGTTCAGTAGTTCCTGTTGTGAAAGCAGCAAAATAAACACAAGAATCCCGTTCTGAATGCCAGCTCTGTAACTCCACCAGGTCAGTCAGGTCATCACGCCACATGGAACAGCCTTGCTTTATATTATATAAGACCTTCCGTTTACTACATTAACCATTACCATAACCCTCACAAATACAGTTCCCAACCTTAACCCTTACCCTAACCTCACCCTGTTTCTGGACCATAACCCTAAAATGACTCCTTTTCAAAGTGAGAACCAACCATAAATGTCTTAATTCCCCAAAAAGTTCCAAAACCTAAAAAAGATCCTCGCAAGTATAGAAACACAAGAACGTAATCCACATACTTCTTCACATCAGGAAAAACATATCAAAAGTTTATTTTGCCCAAGGGAGGCAGAGTGGGAATTATGGAGATATTCCACTATAATGTTTTTTAAAATGTGACACAACGTAGAACATATGGACACATTCACACGGAAACAGACACAGAGACATACACACACACACAAAGATCCGGGTCCTGTCGTAATGTCCAGGTTATCAGCACAGTGCATCTTGGAAGCCATCATAAAATCTATACTGGTCCAACTGTAAAGACAGCCAGCTATCACACTACAGGGCTAGAAAAATTTTCTTTTTGCCCCTCCACTTTTCACCCCTTGTAAAAGTCAACATTTAGTAAACATCTAATATTTAATCTTCAATCTATCAATTTTTTCACTCTAATATTTAATTAAAAACTAAGTAAAATATCTACTCTGTCTGTATTTAGATAGCATTGTTGCATTTGGATTGCTACACCCCCTTTCCAACGCAAGTGGTATATTCCACAGATGATGGGACAATGCGATTGTGAATGGAGTGACAGCAGCATAATTGTTTGAACCATGAAACAACAGCTAACACTGCACAATTTATGGGCAAAGAAAAGTTAAAAAACAGCACAGGTGTGTTTCTCTGAAGACCTTAACTGTGTCTCCACCAGAGGTGAAAGGCAAAAAGTTATGTGAACTACATTTATCAAACTAGCTAACAACTGTTGTTTTTTTGAGAGTAAGCTTAGGTTGGCTAACGTTCCATGTCGTGCTGTGTGTGCCGAAGGTCTCTCTCTTTCTCTCTGAAACTGTTTAACATTTGACAAGCTATCTAGCAAAGCTAAAGTGAGATGTTTTCAACAGATTATTGAAGATGATACTGTTAGCAGTGTCAGCACAGCAGAGCATCAGCAACAGATAGGATGCCAAACAAAAGGATAGTGTTAGAGAAAAAAAAAAGAACTATGATATTCAAAATGAATTAATTATGTTTTCATGTAACTGGCTTATTTGTCATTTTGTGCAGCATAGCCTATGAATTATGTTCGTTTCCAAAAAAATAAATGAAGTCTTTGCAGACACCTCTGTTGTGTTTATAGCATCTCTTTAAACGAAATGGGTTCTTTAATGTAGCATTGAGAATCAAGCATCACAGTATACAAACAAAAATGCAGGAAATGGCGTATTAAAAAATTATACACGTGTATAATTTTTTATTTAGCGAATGCAAAGTCCTCGAGCCAAGCTGCCTCCTGATCTGCTGTATGGAGGGTGACTAATCCTTCTTTTAGTCTTTGGAGAGGGCAAGCTTCAATGATGTGTTCCATTGTTTGCTCCTCTCCACAAGCACACAGTGGGCTTGGGCTGTTGCCCCACCTGTGAAGGCTGGCCAAGCAGGGGCCGTGACCGGTCCTGAATCTATTGAGGATTGACCACTGTCTCCTTGGGAGGTTGGTGCCAGGGACCCGTTGAGTGGGGTCTGACACCAGATGTTTGTTTGGGGCATCCTTGGACTTCCATTCCTTTTCCCAAGCAGATTGCGTTGTAAAGTCAGCTGGTGGGGTTTTCTTCCAAATTGATCGTCTGGATGGGAGACAAGCAGTAGGTGGATTGAAGATGTCTGCGTGGATTGGTAGATGGGGGGAATCTTTGACCTTTTGGAGCATCCTTTGAGTAAGTACGACTAGGCCGATATGTGGGGGGGTTATGTTGGATAGGACAGGGAGCCAGGGGAGTGGTGTTGAGCGAATAGTCGCATGGATTCGCATGGTTGTGTTAAGCTGGGCGTCCACATGGTGTGTATGGGATGACCTGGACCAGACAGGGGCACAGTATTCTGCTGCAGAGTATGCAAGAGCCAGTGCTGAGGTACGCAGTGTGGGGGCTGCTGCCCCCCATTTTGAGCCTGCGAGCTTACAAAGCAGGTTGTTTCTGGACTTCACCTTTGCCGCCGTTCCTTTCAGGTGTTCCTTAAAGGACAGGGTCCTGTCAAGGGTCACTCCCAGATAGGTTGGGTTGGGGCGTGCTTTAGCTTAAGTCCGCTCAGTTGGATGTTTAGTTCTTTGGCAGCTTCTGCGTTTTGGAGGTGGAATACACTGGAGACTGTTTTTGCTGGGCTTGGTTTTAGGCGCCAGGTTTTCCAGTATTGGTCCAGTTTTGCGAAGTCTTCAGTGAGCACCTGCTCCAGTGAATCAAAAACTGGTGCTTGAGTTGCCATGCAGATGTCATCGGCGTAGATGAATTTTAATTTTTTAGATTTAGTGTTGGGTAAGTCGTTTGTATAGAGGTTAAACAGGGTTGTGGCAAGAACTGATCCTTGTGGGAGCCCGTTTGTCTATGTTCTCCATGCACTTTTCTTCTGTCCAAGGTGGACTCTGAACCTCCGGTTGGTTAACAGAGTTTTGATTGTTGCTGCTGCCCAGGCAGGGAGTGCTTTTGTGAGTTTCAGTAGGAGGCCTTTGTGCCAGACAGTGTCATAGGCGGCTGTGAGGTCAAGGAACACTGTTCCTGTCTTCAGCTTGCTCTCGAAGCCATTCTCCATGTAGGTGGTTAGGGCCAGTACTTGTTCCCCTGTGCTGCGGTCCTTGCGGAAACCAGCCTGATCTGCACAGAGGATCTTCTCTACTCCTGGAGATATACGTTGTAGTATAAGGCATTCCAAGATTTTAGAGGGAACGCAGAGTAGAGCGATTGGGCGGTAGCTTGCTGGTAATTTGTGGTCTTTACCAGGTTTTGGTATGGCAATGACTTTTGCTGTTCGCCATTTCTTTGGGATTGAGTTTGTGTGTACAATCCTGGTGTAGAATTGGGTCAGCCAGGTTAGAGCTCGGGGGCCCAGATGTTTCATGAACTCAGGAGAGATGTTGTCATATCCTGCTGCCTTTCCACATTTCAGACCCTGCAGGACTTTCTCCAGTTCAGCGACCTCAAAAGGCTCAGGGTTGCATTCCTCTCTGGGTTGTTTGCGGTGTGTCTTTAGCGCAGTCATGATTGCTCTTCTAATGTGTTTGTCTTGGGCTGCTTTTGCAATAGTCAGTAGGTGGGTCGAGACTTGATTGGGTGTGACAGGGTCGGCTTTGAGTAGGGGGTTTCTGTGCAGCTCCAAGGCGGCGGATGAGGCTCCAGCATTTCCTGCTAGAGTGGGTGAAATTCAGCTCCGCTACAGTCTCCTTCCATTTTTTGCGCCAAGCTGTGCTTAGCGATTCAATGAGATGGTCTGCTATCTCAGGGTCCCCTGATGTTTCGTAGGCTTGTAGGAGGGCAGCACTTTCTCTGTCCAGGCAAGGGACATGGAGGGGTCGGTAGCCTCGTGGGATTGCTGTATGGGCAGCTTTGTAGATGGCGCCGCAAAAACGGTTATATGCTTCATCTACAGTGATGTTTTGGAGTGGGATGGTAACAATACTCCGGTCCAGGGCTTCGCTGTATTTCGTCCAGTTGGCTTTTCGAAAGTTCCATCGCATCTTCCTTGGGCTGTTAATGATTGGGAGATGTAGGCCAATGTGTATGAGTGAGGGCCGGTGTTGGCTGTGTGGAAAGTCGTCAAGGATGAGGATCTGTGCAGGATAGGGGGTTCCATTCACAGAGCTGACCCAGCACAGGTCAGGGGAGTAGTCCTTGTTCCACCTAGCTGAGTGGAACAAGGACTACTGAGATGTGCATCTCAAAACACACATTAATGCTATTCTCTGAGCTTGTGTTATTGAAAACTAGTTGCTCCCAACCAAATTCAAACAGAATGTTCTCCAGAAGAATGCAAATATCGACTTGGAGTTCTTGGTAATGATAAACAACTTAAGTTGTCTGGTCGAATGATCATTCAGTAATGTTGGGTTCAACAGAGATGCCTGTTCTATCTGTTCTAGTACTCTGTCACAGCTACCTCAA
This sequence comes from Centroberyx gerrardi, assembly GCF_048128805.1. NCBI lineage: Eukaryota > Metazoa > Chordata > Actinopteri > Beryciformes > Berycidae > Centroberyx > Centroberyx gerrardi. Next base: position 19,948,390 of record NC_135997.1, read on the forward strand.
GTCAAACACCCACAGCCCTGCTGTAAGCTAAAATGGAGGTGACACTCGCTATAAACCTTAGTTCCCTATTTAAGTAGCGGGTGAACATTAACTTTCACAGAGGCAGAGTCCGAGAGACAGACAGAGAAATGACTGATGACACTACAGTAGCTTTAGAAAGCCTAAGTATTGGGACAGTTAGCTAAATTGAATCTTCATAAGACATATACAGTCTTGCTAGTTAGCAGCCTGTAAAGCAGTAGATTTTCTGTTGACCAAATAATATGGCCAAAAATATATGCTTCCTAAAAGAGAAGACTTGTCATGTTTGCTTTTCAACTAACACAATGTTGCAAGTCTGAAATGAAAATGAATGATAAGAAGATGTATTATTTTAATATTTAACTGCTGTTTATTTAATCCTATAATAGACCAAAGATCAGGTGAGATTTGTTTTCTGTATTGCCTCTGGCTTATTAAAAAACTCAATATGACTCCTTGGGCTTCCAGGGCTATGTAGGCTCTGTAAGCCTATGTATTGTCTGCCTAGCTTGTTTTTCCCATGGTGCAGCCGAGAGCATCACAAGGCAAATTCAGGTCAGGCAGGCAGGCAGTCAGTCAGTCAGTCAGTCAGTCAGGTAATGCTTAGTGAGATGTGCTTCGTCAGATGGCCTCTAGAGGGCGTTTTTGACTGTGAGATGCAGTGTTTCCCATACAGAGGCACAAAATCAAAAGTTGGTGAGTGTATAGCAATGGATCTAAATCGATCTCTAATGCGCCTGATGTGCGCATCATGTCATGCCTGTAATTTGGAGATGTACAGACAGTAGCCCAGCAGCATTGAACTCAATCCACAGAGTCTCCCGGTGTGAAAACTTAACATTCCACAGTCAGTAACGGGGATTTACAGACAGTAACTCGTCTTCACTGCCCTACAAACTTTACTTTACTTTAGGTGACATCATCTTGTGGTATTTAAGTAACGTTAGTGGAATTAGGTAATTTAACCGTGTCGCAGTGCTTCACTGCATAGAATTGAACACACACGCTGTGGGTCTGTACAGGATCTGTGCTCGTTTATTTTATAGACTAGACACGCTAATCTGATGTATTTCAGTTGGGTTTATCTGGAGGACTGGCCTATTGCCTGAGATGAACTTCATATGAGAGGACTATTGCTGACACTGTCAATCCATGCAGACAGCCCAATAAAATGTAGATATGCAGATTAGTAGTCAATTTTTGTTTATGTATTTCTCACCATCAGATTCTATTTTAAGTGATCTGCTTCTAGAACTTGTGTGTACAGCTTTATTCTACTATTATTAGTAGAACTATATATTTTATTATTTATACTTATATTTACAGTATGTATAGATATTAGTTGAATTAATTATACAAACAACTCTAAGAGGTCTTCAGTGAGGTCGGGCCATGTTGTTTGTACAAGTCATGATAGAAAGTGTTAAATTTGTTAGGGATTGTTTTCGAGGACCCAAATGCAGACACGGACAATAGGTAGATGGAAAAGGGAAAAGGTTTATTGGTGGTTGGATTTAGGTGGAGTGAGACGAAGGCAGCGGGGTGGAGTGGTGGAGACGATCCGGACTGGGCTGGCAGACGGGCGGACGAGCAGATGAGCAAGCGGGTTAGCAGGTGAGCAGACAGGCTGGCTGGTGGACAAGCAGATGAGTGGCAGGCAGGCGGACAGGCAGGGAAGCTGACAGACTGGCAGGAATGGCGTGACAAAATTAATTCATTCCTAATACACCTGGAGTTACTGCTTTCTTTTGCTTCATGTAAGTGTCAGTAGTAACTCTCCTCTACATGGCATACACACTCCCCAGTATTGTAACATCCAACTCAATATAGCCCAGATAAGGGATCATCATAGTGTGGCTATCAGCTGTTGGAAAGTACAAAAAGAACTGCTGATGGAAAACCAATTTGTTTTAAGTGTGATCAAGCTGGGCATATCGCCCACTCGAGGTCATGCTGTATGTCAGTAGGCTGTGATTATCTTCTCCTGACCGAATCACAGCCACGCTGATATAGAGTATAACACCACTCCCTCTTGTGTGATATTGCGTAAATAATGGGCGATATTCCCAGCTTGATCACACCTAAAACAAAGAACAGCAGGTCTTCCGGGCTGAGTGGTCTGGGAGAGGCTTGTGTCTTAATGACCAACTCTAACTGGGTTTGCTGGGCCTTTAGTAAAGATCTCATCTTTGCTTACTCTCATGGGCTTGTATCTACACTTTCACAGGAGACCTGGGCCTTCATTAGACAATGGAAGAGGCTGGCTATATTTCTGCCTGAAGGGTTGAAACTCACTGCTTATTGCTCTGTCCACCTAGTAGCTTCACTCATCATGAATAGTCCATTGTGGATTAGCGCACACCAAATCCCTTAGCCTGACTCCCAAAGCTTGATCTTGAATACCATCACAAAACTGATCACACAAGTCTTTTTGTGCTTTCATCCTAGCCTGCCCATCAGTCTTTACAATTTGGTCCATAAGGGCCATCAATACATGGGAATAATCAAGTAGTGTCTGGTTGTTTACGGTTGAAAAACCGACGTAGTGAAATATGAGAATGCAAACCTCCTTAAGAACTTCAAATATTCTCAATGGCAAGAACTTTGTCTCAGTGTGTGCAGCGCCCTCTAGATGATTAAAGATGATCTGGGCTCGTTCTTTCTCTGTTTTGGTTCTAGTTTGCACAAAGTCTTTCATCTCTCAACCCACTCATCTACAGTAAGTGAATCTGGTCTATCGAATTTTCCAGAGAATTTGGGTACCTTACGGTCCTCCTGGACATAAACTACTGGATTGTCTCTGACTCAGTCATTGTTAACATAATTATTAATGCATTAGCTGAAAATCACCTCTCCCACTTAAAATGGACATTTTATGGTAATCAACTTATTTGGGGTGCTACCAATGAGGGTTGGCAAATAAGGTGTGGTTTGGCATGCAACTGCACTTCTGCCAGAAAGCCAAAGAAGGGAATTATGAGGGGCCATGCAGGACATAAATCAAACTTTGTTGCTGGCACATATACTGTACATATGAAACACTCACACATACACACTTACTATACTCACACATAAAAATATAAAACACCTACACATATATTTGTACTTGCATTATATATGTGTGACCATCTTGTGTGTGTGTGTGTGTGTCATATGTGTTAATGACTAAGTTTATCCAGAAGGCATCTAATTATAAATGGCAGAAAAAGAAGATGGGGCACGACCTGTGCTCTCTATAGATTGAAACTTTAAAACATGTTGCACTTCTGGCCGCACCCCAATCAGTGATGTCAAATCAGGTATTTTGCCTTTGACAGATGATGCCTTTTTAGAGTTTTCTGCACTATGAGATTTAGTGTTGATTTACTTTTCATGAATCTTCAAAATGCTCATGGTATGTGAGCGACAATCTTGTGCTCCAAAGACCTGAGCTTAACCACTCCAACAACTCCCACTTCATTGTTCCAGAGTGGGGAAATGAAACAAGTGATAGATCATAGGTGATAGTCCAACCCATATTGAAAGACTCAGAAAGAATATTATAACTGTATTAGCGCCCCACATTAATCAATTTAAACATGACTTTACAGGCATCATCTTGAGATTACAGACATCATTTGTCTTGATAAAGATTGATCAAACTATTTTGAACATATCACATTGTCAATTTATCAAACTACTTGCAGCTGGACATTTCGATCTACTGTACGCTCAGTTTTCAAGATATCATTATATTTTTTTGTGTGATTACTAATTAAGGTATGATGATTTCAAAAGTCATGTTGTTTTTTTTCTGTACCTTAGTACAGTTTTTGCTATGAACAGAGGGGGCGACTTCAGAATCGTTGGTAGGTGCCACTGTACGAAAGATTTGTCTCACTTCAGCCGACATGTCCTGAAAATTTCAACTATCTGGGACATAAGGCTGATTTTTTACTTATTTTTGAAGTTTGGATTTTAGTATCTATGGAGATTTGGTTTATATGTAATAAGCCACGCCCACAACCACATTTCATTAGTCAACTTGGACATGTAAACAAAATTTCATAAAAATCTATGCAGTCTGCTCCCCGGTGGCTCAACTGGTAGAGCACCATTAAGGCTAATGGCTTAACTACACCGGTTGCATTTCTGTTCTGTCCCTTTGTGTCGGGAGAGTCGGATCAGATACGCAGCCATTAACTTCAATGCAGCTGCTGCACTGGCAGCAGGTTAGATAAGATAAGATAAGATAAGATAAACTTTATTGTCCCTCAAGGGGAAAATCATCTTAGGCAGAGTTTGGCGGATCTGCTCACGGATCGAAGATGCAACTCTGGAGATATGCATGGCTTCTATTTTTTGACGGACTACGCATCCGTCTGTTCCATATTAGCCATATAAATGTATATAAATGCCAAAATTTTGCTTACTGTAGTCATGTAACTGTAAAAGTACACTGTACGGTACATTAATGTTCCTCATGGTGCAACTTGAGTTGTTTATGGAAAAATAAGCAAAACTAGATAACTGTGTTCACTTATCCATAGGTAAAATGTACATACGTGCAACACTAACGGAGCTGGTGTAGCAGCTTAAACTGCCGTGCTGCAACTGGGCCGCAACAAGTTCAGATACGCAAATGTTACACATACTGTGTAGTTCAGGCATACTGTAAGTCCTAATGCAGTGGCATGGTTTCGCATATGGCCTGTGCTGCATGTCATCCCCCCCTCTCTCCACTATGACTATCAAAATAAAATGGAAATGCCTAAAAACGTCTGAGATGAGATTTGTGGGGTGTAGATGAATGGTCACTGAGTTATGGCCAATTTTGTGGTAGGTCATGTTACGTTAAAAGTTAATTGGTCAATAAAAGCCACACCATTTGGCCCATCAATTATCTTTATGCAACTTTTGTGGAGGATGGTCCCAAGATGGTCCACGCTAAGTTTCACAAGCAAGGACCACACCATCAAGAGAATGCGATTGGAACGTTTGTTCAATGATTATGCTTTCAGTTAGCACAGTTGTAGCGTTTGGCCACAGATGACGGCTTCTTCTTGGATATGGATGAAACGTTGACTGCAGTGTGGGGAAGGCTTCGGAGAAGAGTCTGCTGTAGCTCCTGGGCTCAGCAGACCCCTTGAGGACCCTATGAGAGAATAGAGAGAGGGAGAGGGAGAGAGAAGAGAGGGAGGGTGGGAGGGGCACGGAAGAACAAGGGCAAACAGGGGTGCAGGGCAGGAAGGCATGCATAGGTTAAGGCCGAAGAGGTGGAGTTGAGGCGTGGCCCTGCTCCTGAACCTCAGCTAGTTAGCTGATAATAAGATAATAACAAATAATAGCATGGTGGGTGGGAGGGGATGTGGGTTTTTGGTTCCTCTATTACAGACACCTTGTCATGTCCTGTAGCTGCTAAACTGATTTTGTCATGTCTGCAGAAAATTCAATAAAAAAAACTTGGCAGGCAATATAGATAAACAATATAACAATATCAATATGAAATAGTTAAAAAGTGTCTCAATGTCCAAAGTGTCTGGAGTGGTGTTATCCTGTATCCTAATAAATGTGATGAGGAGGCATGGAGCAAATGGACTTCGCTCTTAGGTGTGAATGTATGTTTAAAGGACCACTTTGCTGACTTTCAACCTTATCTCTATCTATCCGAATTAGGGATACAGTGTGAACAACAACAGTTTTTTTTAATGTTCTCTGTGTCTCTGGGGCGCAGCTTCAAAATCTGTTGTTCTTCTGGGAACCAGTTTCGTCATTGGTTCTCGGAAGAACTACAGGTTATTTCAGCTTGGATCTCCGCCTCTGGGTATCCAGGGGACGTGCTCTAGATGCTGCTCAAAAACAAAACTTCCTTGTTCTCTTCGCTTGTATTGCAAACTAACTACGTTTCCAACAGCGAAAATAGCATCCAAAAATATGAGTGCAGAGGATGTTATGGATGAGAATACTTTTTACAGTGTTTTGGCTGACTCGGATAGTCAGCCGTATTTATTCGAGCCAGAGTATACGGCCGAAGAAATGCAGCGGAGAGAGGCCGAGGCTGCGGCTGCATTAGTCGTGCAAGAGGATATGGGCAGCGGGGACCTTCCATAACCTGAGCTGCTGAGAGCAAACAGCGACTGGTGGTGCCTTTGCTCAAATTACCCTCCGATGCCAACAAAAACAAATTACAAATTACCCTCCGATGCCAACAAACAAATTCTATAGTATATTTTCACCAGTCTATCATATTGGCAAAAAAGTTGCCCAGTGTATCCTGTATCTGTCACCCTGACATTATTTGTTGTCTTAGCTAAGCTAACTTGCTATTACAATGACCACTGTGTTTTGTGTTTACAATAGCTGCTGACGTTACAGTACATGATCAGTACTAGTAGCTTCCTGATGAATAACCACCTTCTTTCCTGTCTTTTGCTCTCAGCAGACAATATCGTCTGTCTGCTTATCGTTTCTTTGTTGAGTGGGTGCTACAAGGGGAGAGACTTGGCAAAGGGAACCGCATCGTATTGCCTGCTTGTGTCGTACATCGCGTCAGAGCCAAATAACCTTCCCCCAATGGTCAGTACAGAGGGCATGCTAAAGTGGACGACGCTACGGACAAGCTTTGACCATGTGATATGCAAGTCTTTGTGGAATAATGCTGCTAAACGTCAATGCTGCTAACAATGGACACTTTTACCTTGAAGCTTGTTGGGACTGATCTGGACAAAGTATGATGTGCAATATGCTAAACATTTATTTGAAAATCGAATAACACGTTGTAACGTGTTGGTTTGAATAAAGTTGTTTTCTATATAGAGAGCCTAAGTCCCTCCCCTTCCGGTGGACCACCATGGGACCTTATTTCGGAAAAAATATGTACGGTAGTCAACGGCGAGAGACAAATAATTGTTTGATCCCGTTTGAATTGTGCCATGAATTACGTTTGTCGTAAAACTGTTGAAGTATAAGACTGTGAAAATACGTAATTAGAAAGACTACACACCCAAAAGTCGTGCAAGTGACGTAACTTTCTCTCTCCACAAGCTAGCCGCTGAAGCTAAGTCCCTCTCAGATAGCAGTAGTATTATACACAACCTGGAAGGTAGACAGTAAGAACGGATTTAAACTGGTTTAGGATAGTTTTAGTACAGTGGGGGCTAACGTTAACGCGATGCCTGTGTGTTTCCTATGTTTCGTTCCATGTTGGTGTTGGTGACATATATTGTGCGAGACGAGAGATGTAGTTCACTGAGCGGTTTCACACAAAACTAAACGTTACGTTAAAACGTACTGTTTTACGACAAACTGCGACTTTCTTGACTTGCAAAATTATCTTTTAAATTGACAGAACATCATATGTGTAATTCATGGCACAATTCAAACGGGATCAAACAATTATTTGTCTCTCGCCGTTGACTACCGTACATATTTTTTCCGAAATAAGGTCCCATGGGGGACAGCGGAAGGGGAGGGACTTAGGCTCTCTATACTAGTCTGTACCTGGGGATGCGCGTGCCACAACTCCGCGCAGACTTGCCAAAAAGGCGCATAAACAGCATAAATGTGGGAAAATGGAAAAATCAGCTCCGTCAGTCCCTGCCTATGCCAATGCTCAACGCCCATGTGCAGTTTGAGATTGATTGGCCAACCCGTTGAGGAGCAAAATGGATGCGGACAGACGGACGGACAGAGTGTTCCTCATTCTATAGTAGGATAGGATAGTAGGATAGTAGGATATACAAACTTGAATTGTTTATGCTGTTTTTCGGTGTTCTAGTCGAACAGTGAAGTAACGTTATTTCAGACACCTTTACTTTTTGTACACAGAGCCACTTGAAACGCCCACCTCCACGAGCTGGGCGGGTTTTGGAAGGATTTGGGGGTTGAGCGTCAGGAGCTTGCGCACAATGCATCCTTGTACATGTAGGCACTGCAATAATGGCTGTGGCGCAGAAAAACTCAGCTTTCTCTGTCAATATAGCACGCACTGAGGAATTTATTGCTTCAATTGACTACATTTACCATCAACACTGATTGGACATCCACATAAACAGTGGCGAATAAGTCCTTTAATGTGGCATAGGGTGTGCTCACCCAACCTTCTGTGGACAAATAAAGGTAAAAAATCTTATCTAATCAACAGCGTTACGTTATGTGTAACCAAGCGGTTCCCATGCATCGGTTCCAGAACAAACTGGAGTCAAAGGCTGCCGTACCAACAATGCAGATTTTATTTGACACTGATAAAAAGGAAATAAATAGGGCAGTACAGGGCACAATTACAGTTGTGACAATCGGGACCACAATAGATAAATAAAAATACAAAAAAAGGCATACGCTATGGGAGCACAACTGGACACTTGGGGGTTAGTGCAGGAGTGCACAAAAGGGACACTAGTTGTCACAATGAATTGTATCCAACAGCAAACCAATGACCGGCCCAGGGTCAGGGAGTCACACTACAGTCACTACACACAATTTGGTTTGGATTAATAAACTGTGTTACACCACTCAAGAGGTGGCTCGGTGCCCACACAGTGCTCGCCGCTGCGGCAGGAAACCAGGAGGGAGGGAGGGTAGAGGGCATCGCCCGGGAGCACCAATCTCCCGACCTGATATTTTGCAAACTATTTTATTTATTTATTTAAAAAAAAAAAAAAAAACTGAAAAAAGGGCACTTCTCTATAGGAGGCCAAACCACAGGTGCTCAAGCCCCCTTTGAGGTCTATCTATGCACGTGCCTGCTGGGCACTGATTTGTTCCCGGTGATCCGGCCAAGATTTCGGCGGGGGTCCCGACACTGATGCATCACGGGTGTCCGGCGAACGCCGTTTTCAGCACTGATGGGTACCAGAGCAACCAGGGCTTGGATCGGGAGGATCAATGCGGGCCGTGGGCGCGGTGGAGAGAGGAGATGGGACGCGCTGGAACGGAGATCAGGATGTATGGACTATTATTCTGTATATTAACAGTCTACAGCGGAGTTTTTACCGGCTGGCTTGACCTGGCCCGCAGTAAGTCAAAACAAACACAATCTATACATTTATATGATATTGCCATTATTGCCCCTGATGTGTATCCCTATATTTTTCCATTTTAACTTTTATTTAGGCTACAAGAGCTTACATTGAACAGTTACATGCTCAACATTTAAGATCGTGCTTTAAATGAAGGCTTTTAGAATATTTAGTTCTTGTGCACAGAGCCGCCAGAGACAGCTTTCTCTTGGTTTGGTGGCAAGTGGCAGCCGCAGCAGTAAGCATAGCAGTCCTGTAGGGGGTGGAGGGGGAGCAGAGCAGCTATGGTTGGCTCAAACAAAAATGCTCTATACCAGAGACGGTTTAGAATATACACACAAGATATTCGAGTCGCCAAGGGTTGCAGCATAGCTGTGGTCGGTGTGATTGACATGAACCAGCAGTTCCTCACATCTGCAGCAGAAGGAGCATAGCGGGTCCACCTTCATCTCTCTGATCAGCCAGCCAGATATGTATGTCAAGACTTCATCTTGGATGCAGTCTGACACCACAGTCTCCTCAGTCATCACCTCCATCTCCTCTGTGAGTTCTTCACACTCTGTAACACACTTCATGTAACATATAAGCATGAGTTAGACCAATTTATGAATTTTTTAATGTATTGACTTCATACATTATCATAGACAGCAAGTAGGGCTAGGTGATTTTTTTAACCTTTATTTAACCAGGAAAGAACCATTGAGATTAAGAATGTCTTTTCCAAGAGAGACATGGAGATTTGGTTAATATATCACAATATTTTCACAAAATGCATCACAATATTTGGACTCTGCCGTAAACAAATCTGTTGCATGTTGCATGTTGTTATGGGCAATAAATTGTTGTAGATCTCAGTGAGCATATTCATGTACACACACACACACACACACACACACACACACAGATAGATAGATAGATAGAGAGATAGAGAGATAGATAAGAAATTAGGGCATCACAGCAGCATTGCAAGATAAGAGATGTAAATAGATCATATAGGGAAAATAAATAAAAAGGTGAATAACAATAAGGGGGACATACTGTATATACATATATGGAAATATAAACATGGTGAGCAGCAATGTACCCAGGTGTAAACAGTGCAGTGCAGTGCAACAATAAAAACTAGAGATTATTAGAATGTACATATACATGGTGCAGGTGTCAATAATAAAATAATTTATAGTATGTATAGTATGTGTAATTGGAATTTTGCCAGAATATACAGGTTCCTAGTGTAAATAAAATTGAGAAAGTACAGTTTATAAAGGGGTGAGCAAATGTCCACATTTATTGTCAATGCGCAGATGGCAGGCAGCCATACACAAGCGACTTTTTGTTGATACACACCTGTGAGGTAGACGATGTTGGGGGGTTCGAGTGAAGTCGGAGGTCAGGAAATGGTGTATTGCTCTGTACGGTGCTGAGCAAAAGGGTGCCATTATCAGACAGACAGTTGCTCCCGATGTTGTTTGTAAGTTTTGCAATGGAGGCACTTTTGAGCGCTGAGGCAAACTCCCTGCTTGTTGGGTTGAACCGGTGTCCACCCTTGCCATGGATCACAGAGAACAGATTCTTTGGGGGGGGGGGGGGTATACAGTATGTTAGGTTGGAAGAGATAACATATAAAATGGCTTATTAGAGGACATAAGATTACTTCTGTGGTGCCCACTATTTCTACCTTTTATTTATTTATTTATTTATTTATTTTCTTTTTACCTCAAGGCAGTCCTGATTCAGCTTGGCTGTGGTTCAGTTCTCCCAATTCTTTCCCCAGCTGCTGGACAATCAGGATGACACTGCGGATTGTGAGGATGAAGCTGTGCTGTTAAGGGGGAGTGAATCCAGGCCTGTAGTAACATATTACAGAGAAGTCAATGATCTATTGCATGAATGATTATGATGATGGCAATGAAGACCTATTTATGTTTACTAATTTCTTATTTAGTGTCTGTGCAGTAAAGCTGGAGGAGTGGCTAATTGGGAGCACACAGGTGTTTTATTATGATCCACAGTGTTTTCGTTAGTTTAGTTCAACGCCTAATTATTATAAAGATGAATCAGTTTTCGCTGATAATTTGTGTATTGAAATAAATGTTTAGATTTGGATTATTTGAGATAAAAACCTGATCTTAATCATACCGTCTCAGTTGGCTGAAATGCACACTGTCACTATACAAATCTCTAGATGTTTTCAGCACTCTACCGAGGACTGCTGCATGGAAACATTCTGACCTGCATACTTTCACTCACTCATAGCACACAATCGATGAATCTTATGTGAACGAAAGAAAATGTCAATTGTCCATTGCCTTTTTCTGACCACACCATATGTAATGTTTTCTAACCAACCTGAAGGTCCAAGATGAGATCCAGTGAAGGCTGTCCATGAGGAGGTTCATCTGTTGAGCACTTCTTGGTCCAAGGGGCCGGCGCCATGGATTGGTATCGGAGTAGCTTCTGAGAAGTGTTTGCTAATCAATCTTGATAATCAAAATTTCACCTACATTGACTCTCATAATCAATGCCAAAAAAAAAACAAAAAAAAAAGAAATCTATGATGATCAGTAGGCATTTCAAATGGAGTCATAATTAATACCTTGAATTCAGTATGTCGAACAGCCTGTTCATATCCTCAAAGAAGTCCGCTGTAGCATGCGCCTCACTTGGTAGCCTTTTTAGGTCAATCATGGTCTTCATCCCTATATGATTGTACGATTAGGGTTTAAGGGTGAAGAGATATCATTTAAAACGTAAGAATACACAGGCCTAACAATTTGATCCAACAACAATCAGATTGAATTCTGATTACCGTATTAATGTAACACAGATGCATCATAAAAATGTTGTTCATGTTGATTCAATAAATTTCCGTACATTTTAAAAGTTCCATCAGGCTTTCTAAAATAAAATAAAAACTAGTTGCCTACCGGCTGCCACAGTGTGACTGAAGACTTGAGTTGAACTCGCATGTTCATGAAAGGCGGCAGTGCTACATGCTTCATAGTTATTTTTGGAGCCATGCGGACAGAGTTCTGTCTATCAATATCATAAAACATCTCCAAGTGTTTCCACTGGGCTTGTTTTTCGCTCCTATCTGTAACACAAGACAGTAGAAGGTGATGTGATACATGTGGTTTGATACTGTTCATGTGGTTTACAGCAAGATTGGACCAGATGTAGTCCGACCCGTCAGACCCATGGAACACTATGCAAGCTAGCTCTCCACTGGGTCTGGATGTGGCACATCAACAAGTAAACAAATAGCCTCCCGGCGAAAATGGTCGTTAATAAAGTCAATTTGACTTACCATGGTGATGTGTTGGTGTCTTACCTCCCATCCCATAATGAATTCCTGGCGCTGTAATCAATCGTGTTAAAGTGTGGGGAATAGACTATTTCTCAGTTTCTCTGTACTAGCCAACAGCTCTCCCCACTGTAAACAAGCCTTGCACGCATGGAGCTACAAGCCCCTGTGTGCACAGTTGACAGCCCGTCGCTTTGGTAACACACAGATAAACAGAGAAATCATCTTTTTCAATACTTTAATGTGATTACAGTGCCAGGAATTCATTATGGGATGAGAGACAACACATACGACACAGCATGGTAATTCAAATGTACTTGATTGATGACCATTTTCACCGGGAAGCTATTTGTTGACTTCTTTATGTGTTCACACCCAATGGAGAGCTAGCTTGTGTAGTATTCCATGGCTCTGATGTGTCAGGCCAGACCAGATGAAATCCAACTTGTATTCTCACTAATACTAAGTGATAAGCAGGACTGGAAATGGGCTGGAACAAACATACATATGTATGATAGCCATATTTTATTTGATAATGAAACTAACCTTCAGGCCATGTTTTTTAGGTTGTTACGAACAGACTTAACAAGATGAGGCACATCGAATATCATCCACTGATATACAGTGTGCCACATCTGTACTGTCTGCAATGTCCAGGCTGGCTCCTAACAGCTTTAGTGTCTTTATGTTAGAAGACGATTGGTCACAGACCACAGAAATGACCTGTTGTGAGAGACACATAGTGTACATGTTAACACAACCTCCATTACATTTAAGTGAAGTATTCACACAATATGTTGTCCTCCTCTAATTGGATTTTATTCAGACTTACTGTGAAACCAATCTCGCTTAGGCGTCTCACAGCCTCTGACAGTATTTCTACTGTCTCTTCTGCAGAGAGAGTAGCTTTGGCCAGGAAGTATCCTATGGCTTGCAGTGAGCAGATGGAAGTGTATACAGTTATGTGTCCTGAACACACAATAATCATTCCATAATATCAGACCATATGTATCTTTCCCATAATATGACCCCTTTAAGTGAACTAAACTGTATCCTGTATCTGTAGTGTTCAGTTGCTCTAAGCAGTATAGAATGAAACTAATGAACATTAACTCACTTGCTTCCACTTTGAGGCCATTCCTCGAGCCATCAGTACCATGGCTTGGTTAGCCACCTCGCCTTTAGCCATGAGTCCATCTATCCTGTCCAATGCCCGATTATAATCAAGATGTTTTTTGATCGCCATCTCATCAAAAACTAATGAAACAGCAAGCTCAGATGGCTTCATTGTTTTGGCTAGCTGTGCCATCTGGTTCAGGATAGGATCAAGGAAACCTGGCTGTAAAACAGAGGAGCAGTAGCCTGTTAGTGGAATGGATTGACATATTAAAAACATCTGAAAGGAGGTCAATGCAGTGTGGACACATTGTCATAGATTTGTAATAGCAGAACAGAAACATGGTAATAGTGCAGAAAGTCTGATATTACAATATGTTATTTAACTATATTATGAACTGCTGACACATCACTCTAGGTCTATAATTATGTCATGATCCATGAGATTCTGAAACTACTCTTACATGGAAATGGCCCACATTGGTATTTATGAACCGTTGAAGTGTTGATGGGGATGGAAGAATAAAATGCCTCCTCAACGTCCTGTAGGTGTTCGGGCTGTGATGGAAAATCTGCACACCCAACTGTTTGATCGATGTTGGAAATTCTCTTCCTCTCTGTTTTCGGCCGCAAGTTTTCACTTGATGATATAAAAACTCTGCAGTCTCTGGAGGAAGAACTTTCAGGGCATCAGAGAGTTGTTTTTTTTGCCTCTTCAGCTTTAAGCATTGAGAGAATAAACAAAGGTTTTATTTTTAAAGAAGGGAGGGAAGTTAAGACAAAAAAAAACATACACAAAGTAGTTACACCTCAGCTCTATTGTAAGGAATGCCTACTTTGCATTGTTCAGTCTCTTCTTGCTGGCCTTTTCTCTACGAAGCTTTGCATTCATCTTTCTTTTTCCCTCACGCTCTCTCTTAAGTTGCTGCTCAAGCTGCAGTCTTATCTCCCTTTCCAGTTTCAGTTCTTCCTCAAGCTGTCCCTATTGTTAAGAAATGTGCATTGAAATCCACCTTACAAATCAGTATCTTAATTCTAGTGATATAAATTGTATTCTTTATTTGTAACTATCATTAAGAGTCAATCTTTTTAATTACAAATGGACTTACTTATTACAACCACCTTACCTCAACTACTACTTTCTCGTGCACTTCAACTACTTCCTCGATTACTTCTTCGGCTATTTCCTCTTCTACTCGTTTTTCTCTCGCTGCTGTTTTGTCCTCTCCTTAAAAATAACATGCCTTTAACATACTACCACTGGTGTAATGGTATGGATTGGAAGTTGTTGCATGAATTAGATGTTGCTGAAACTAAGTACAGTAGCATTCTATTGTAGCATACAGATGGCAAGTTCATATCGGTGGCACATTTTTAAAATGGCATGGGTATAATTCATTTGTTTTTCTGTGTTTGTCTTTTGTTACAGGTGCTGCCAATATTGGTCTGACCACTTCAACCCTCAGGTCCCTAAAAGATGGAGATATAGCCTGCACTCCAACTAATCTACTGATGTTATTAGCTCAAGGGCTCTACAATCCATTTGTATCATGAGATGTGCAAAACTTCATAGGAAAAGAGAAAATAGTAGCTAATTCTTAAAAGGCCAAAAATCATCAACATAGTCTATGAAAAGACCAAAACCTACAATGCATTTCTCCTACTTACAAGTATGGTCCATCTAGCCAACACCAGATTATAGCTCATATCCAGAAGTCATAGAACTCCGTTGTTGTCAAAAAAGAAGGATTAAAACAAGTCACAGAGATGCACTGTTGCTTTGGTCAGCATAATTCATCGTTGGGATGAACATGGGTATTTTTTACATTCCAGTACTTTTTCCTGGACTTGAGTGTAATGTGCAATGCGGATGCTCGGGGACTACGCTGTTCTGTTTACTACTGTACATTGATAGATCGATAGATCGATAGAGCTTGTTGCCTTTTGAAGTACATTTTGTAATAACTACAATACCCCTGTTTTTCATATAATACTTTGTGATATTTAAAGCTGGAAATATGTGTTTGCGAGCTGTATTTAATGATTTCAGCATACAATGGGAATGTATGGCTTCCTGGTTGAGAGCTCCTAAGGGTAGGAGAGAGCAGGAAGAGTATTTAGAGTAGAAGAAATGCATTGTAGGTTTTGGTCTTTTCGGAGGCTATGTTGACAATAAGAAAAAAAAATGAAATTACACTGGTCTCATCATTCCATTTAAAGAATCCATACTTGAAAGGATAACAATTGGTATGCAAATGTTTAACTGTCACCTGTTTTTGTGCTGTTCAACTATAGGGAGGGGCAATAACTACCAATGTTATTGATTCTACGTAGCACACGTCTACCACCAGTTGATGGAGGGGGATTAGGGCAGTTGATTATTGTTGGTGTAGCATTGTCCGTCAGACATTTTCTCTGTTGCTGCAAAATATATTCTCATTAGGACCTCTTGTCTTCATACTAACAATTCTTCATTGCGCTATTCCCTTCCCCTCAAGGATGATTGTAGGATATGGTGATTTAGGTGTGAATTGTGGAATTCATGGAAAATTAGTAAATTAAAAGACTATGTATAGCTGTACCATTTGGACAATCATGCCTCACAAACTCCATAACCCCCTTTTCTGAGGGCATCTTGAGACAGGTGGATGGACAGGTCTGCTCTTCTGATGTTCACAAGCCATCTCTTTCTCCTAAGTAGTTAGATAAGATGGTATAGTAAGGAGAAGTTTTAGTCTTTCCTAATGTCTCTGGTCTTACTTTGCTCATCACCTGTGTGCATGTGTATTTTTTCATCATTAAAGAAAATAAATGCTTTACATGTTTGAAACTGAAATAAGTGCACTTTTTATTGACAAAATGCTTAAGACACCTCATAAGCTGCCCCCCTACTTGACCACTCCAAATATCCAGCAATGCCTATAGCTAAAGATCATAGTCCAGCTTTCTTCTTAATGTCCCCAGAATCAGAGCTGTTTCTGCCCATTTGATTACTTTGCACCCTGGTCCTGGAACAGTCTTCAGTCAAAGCTCCAGCTTGACCACTTTGTTCCTTAAAATCAGTTCACAGTTATTATTCAGTCTTATGCAAGATGTGTGCTCCTGTTTCTGATCCAGATTATGACTTAGGACAAAGATGCTCTCTACACACAAGATGACGCATTACAAGCTGCGGCAATGGTATGAAATGGTATATACTTCCTGTCTCCTAAGTGGGCGTGGTCGCCTCTCCCCCCCATCCCCCCACCTCGTTTGGAAATGTGAACGTCATGTGGATGGATGAAAGCAGATTGGGTTGTGCGTCGTATGATGTTATCGGTAGTTTTAACTTTTAATTCATGGTTTCACGTATAAGTCCCTTTAAATTTCTGTTTATCCAGTTGGAAAGCGACGTCGGCAGCACTGCAGTGAAACCAGACCGACGGGATATATGATGATGTTGCCAGATTTTTTTTTTTTTAGTGTCAGAATGTTTGGAAGATATGTGGCTTGTGAAAAATGGGTCCAATATTTACTTCGGTGACTATGGGGCGAAAGAATCGGTCATATTCTGTGCTCACGTTCACTTCTCCCATTGGAGTGAATAGACTCAGGACCTGCCGCTAGTCTCTTAAAGGGGCGGGGCAGTGGCGAAACCCACGTGACACAGATACAGGAAATGACTCACAGTTGCGCCGTCTCGCTTCTAAACCGTCTCTGGCTCAAACTCCACCAGGATTTCAAAAGCAAACTAAATGCGCGATTTGAGTGGCTGGCTTGGATCTAGCATCGCGAGACTGTGGTTGATTGCGTCTCTCCCGCTTGAATTCAAACAGTGGCCTTACAGCTACACTGACGGCAACAGCGTCCTTCTCAGGTGAGTGACATGACATTTTTGGCTGGACCGCAACAGCGGGGCCAGCCCTATAAACGCTGTCACTGACTGACTGACTGACTGACTGAGTGATGAAGTTACACCATTGGTCGGCTGTGGCACGTGGCACACCCATACACGGTCCAGCCATATACTAGGTTTTGACCTAGTCTTGTTATATTGTTCCAACAATTAACATATTTCACCTGTGACCATGCACCCACCTCTAACTTGCGTTCCCATAATTCAATTTCAAGATCTGCCTTTCTAATCTGCCGCCCCAAGTACACCATTTCTTGGTCAGTTTTTGCCATCTTCTTGATGAGATGCATTTTGTACAACTCCTTTACCGGTAACTGGGAAAACGTAAGGATGGCATTAAATTCTACAGTTCTACATGCGGAATTAACCTGGCATTTACTGAACATCTCACTGTGTCAATCTGTGCTGTGGAGGTTGATGGACCCTCCTGGTAATGCCCAGCCATGCTCTGTTAAAAAGGATAAGAATGTGCAGGTTGTTTGTCCATTCATTATTTATTCTCATCACTTCAGTGTAAATGTCAAACTCCAAATTCCACACAAGAATGTAAAGAAATGTGAATGGAGAGAGAACTATCAGTAGCTACCATACATAATATTAAGATGTATACCTCTGTAGGCCTCTCTGAATCCCTCTCTGTGGCAGCAGACAACGTGTCTTCTTCATCATCATCATCATCCTGTGATGAAGACGAGCATTCTGTTTCGGTATACTTTAAACTACTATGTGGCAAGATCTCTGGAGTATTGAGTACTTACAACTGCAAGGAGTTCTGTTGTGGCAGGAGGCTCAACAAGGCAGATAACACCATCAGTAACTGTTGGGAAAAATGAAAAACCCAAAAAAGAAATACATATATATATATATATATATACATACACACACATCTCAGCACTTGTGTCCTGGGGGGTGATTGGCTAGGATGAGCTCCCTCCAGGGATGCTTTCAGCCACTGGTCGCCCAGTGTTCTGGCTCAGGGCCAGCTCTTCTGCCTCTGTCAGAGGTGGTGGCGGTGGCCCTCCACCCGTTTTGCGGGCCTCTG
Organism: Centroberyx gerrardi; assembly: GCF_048128805.1. Taxonomy (NCBI): domain Eukaryota; kingdom Metazoa; phylum Chordata; class Actinopteri; order Beryciformes; family Berycidae; genus Centroberyx; species Centroberyx gerrardi. Next base: position 19,966,764 of record NC_135997.1, read on the forward strand.
CCTTCTTTCTGTTGGCTGAGTAGAACTCAAATGTCAATCTACTAAACAGGATATTAGGCGAGAGGACATTTATGTGTGTTAAAACAGCATTCTGTTGGGGGTTAAAGCTACTACACGTTGAAATAGCCACTGAATGATATTTACTTTGTTTAATGTCATATATGATTAAAACCAAAGTGAGGTACAATCATGAGCCTATAGGCCTAAGCAAAATATGCCTTACCTGTTTGAAGTAGCCTATGTTTTTATTCCAAGTGCGCTTTGCGCCCGTCGGATTGCACCTAAATGAAAATAAAATTTTATTCAATACCATTCCACCACTTTTTCACCTGTAATATTATTAGAAAGTGTGGTTAAATGTTAAATGAATACACTACTGCATTCAAACTTACGCATTGACTCGGGCAGCAATTCTCTCCCACGCCAATTCTCTGCATTGAGGTGCTTACATTCATGATTTTGCATAGGCATACTAACCTGAAAACCTATTATTGCGAATCGCGAGAAAGTTTCAGAGCGACAGACACACAGAGTGTCCCCGTAACCATAGTAACTCACTCTCACTCCTGCCTGCGTGCGCACGGCGCGAGAGGAGAGGGAGAGACGCAGAAGAGCCGCTGACAGATTACTCTGAGCACCATGCATGGGAATAAATTACAATATAATAGATTTGTGTATATTTCTCGCTATTCAGATGGTCTTCGAAGGTGCCAACGCCGTTCCGGATCGTCCCGGCCCACTTTAACCCCTGGTTAGATTCAGAGTTTGTTGAACCGGCTTTCTGGAATAGAGAGCCTAAGTCCCTCCCCTTCCGGTGGACCACCATGGGACCTTATTTCGGAAAACATATGTACGGTAGTCAACGGCGAGAGACAAATAATTGTTTGATCCCGTTTGAATTGTGCCATGAATTACACATATGATGTTTTGTCAATTTAAATGATAATTTTGCAAGTCAAGAAAGTCGCAGTTTGTGGTAAAACTGTTGAACTATAAGACTGTAAAAATACGTAATTAGAAAGACTACACACCCAAAAGTCGCGCAAGTGACGTAACTTCCTCTCTCCACAAGCTACCCAGAGCCGCTGAAGCTAAGTCCCTCTCAGATAGCAGGAGTATTATACACAACCTGGAAGGTAGACAGTAGGAATGGATTTAAACTGGTTTAGGATAGTTTTAGTACAGTGGGGACTAACGTTAACGCGATGCCTGTGTGTTTCGTAAGTTTCGTTCCATGTTGGTGTTGGTGACGTATATTGTGCGAGACGAGAGATGTAGTTCACTGAGCGGTTTCACACAAAACTAAACGTTACTGTACTGTTTTACAACAAACTGCGACTTTCTTGACTTGCAAAATTATCTTTTAAATTGACAAAACATCATATGTGTAAGTCATGGCACAATTCAAACGGGATCAAACAATTATTTGTCTCTCGCCGTTGACTACCGTACATATTTTTTCCGAAATAAGGTCCCATGGGGGACAGCGGAAGGGGAGGGACTTAGGCTCTCTATGGACCCCAGGTCATGTGCACAGACAGTGTTGTGCAAGCAGGGAAGATGTATCAAGTAGTCCAGAGCATAGAAACAGAAAACAGTCCAGAACAACTAGACTTCAGCACACTCCTAATTGACTGGGCTGGCTATGGCAAGAAGTGTTGTGCCCCGGATGGACTGGAGGCTAAAGGTGTTCCGTGTACAGCTGCATTTTCGAAATTCTTGAATTCATTTCTCAATCAAACTCAACCACCAGCAAAACTGTCTGTATCTACAGCCCATTTTGCAAATGTCAAATGTCAATTTTGCAAAAAGTTCAATACTTACTGTAACATATAACATTCATGTGGACAGCAATTTGCTAAATCACAAATACTATATTGAAATATCTGAAATCTATTCAAAATGCTAAAAAAAAAAAAAAAAAAGTAGATATAATGTTACAGAGACAAACTGTTGATTGGAGTTATGTAAATTACACCAAGCACAGCTGATTCCCATCTCAGTTGGAGCCCTACCCAACTGTAAACTACATCAATTGTACTGTATTACAGTGTATTCTGTAGTTACTGTATGCCAAAAAACCCTGACAAAAACAAAGCACACTGAAGCCTTTCTTCACATTTCTTATACTGTCAACCAAAGAACAGAGTAATACTTAAGCTAATTGCAATACCAAAATAAAACATTGAAGAAGAAAGAAAAACACACAAAATCATTTACTACTTCAAAGACTGACAAGACTTGGTGCATCTAATGTGATGGTTCCTGTTGTCAGTGGTTTTTATTTCATTGTGTTCTGACTGACAAAGTGTTCTTTTTGGGAGGAAACTAGTTCTGGTGTTTTGGTAGAATGATTTGATGCAGAGTTTTGGTAGTTGTTGGTGTGTTTTGGGCATGAAATGAGGGAATTGTATGAAGAGTTTTGAAAAAGTGAACTCAGTATTTACAAAAGCTTGTAACCAATTGTTAAAAAAACTGTAAGGGGAAAGTCAGGGTGCAATAGATCTTTCATGCATCGGATCGTTGGTCAGTGCTGCATGGAAAATGAGGGGCATTCTTTCTCTCCCTCTTTCTCTCTCTCCTTCTTTATTTGCTTACCTCTCTCTCTCTCTCTCTCTCTCTCTCTCTCTCTCTCTCTCTCTCTCTCTCTCTTCCTGCCCCTTCTCAGTCTTCCTCTCTCTACCGCCCTGCGTTCTTGTCTCCATCCCTCCCCTCTGTCACTCCCAGTCTGTTTGCTCCTCCCAGTAATTTTGAGAACCTGACTACATCTTCATTATCAGCAATGCAATGAGAACATGTTGCTATGAGGAATATACCACACTGCAGCTGCTATACTGGCACTGACCTCTTCATTTAGTTTAGTTTACTTTAGTTTAGTTTAGTCAGTTTAGTTTGGCTTAGTCCTGCTCTCCTCTGTTCAGTTCTGTTTTTATTATAATTCTATATAATTGATTGTAATTGATCGTACGGATTGAGCAATCTATAAAAGAGATTAGACTGAGCGTTAATATGTTGCGCTACGTGTCCAGGACTTATCTAAATATTCTTGTCATCTCTGCTCTTCTTCTCATCCTCCTGGGGTAAGACTTTTAACTATTAATATTTAATAATATTAGAAATTAAAGCAATACGCTTTATTCATATAATGTTTTTCAGTGTTTTTATTATGAAGAGAATAACAGCTGAAACCATTAAACAGCAGCAAAAATCAGTACAGAATATTTTAATAAAATAATAGATTCTGTGTGGTTGAGGCATTTAATCAAAATAACTTACAATATTCAGTTTGTGTTATTTCTTAAACAAATTTTTCAGATGAGCCAAACTGCCAGTTTTTCATTAGGTGCAGACAAACACTGTTGAAATGTAAAGAAAATAAATGTGAAAGATTACACTTTTCTTTCCTTTTATTGAATATACTTAACACTTTGAAAATTGATGATTGTGGAATGAAATTGAACATATAATTGGATTACAGTAATGTGATCCCAAAAAAATCATAAATGGAATCTGTTACTGAATTGGAAAAGGAGGTTGCGCTTCAACAATATGGGATTCTCAGTGGAGTGCTAAACCCAAAATCCAGAGCATGTTCCAAAAACTATGAAAGGTAGCACATCTCAAATTTCCATGTCAAGGAGGAAAAAAATACTAACATTTCACTTATTTATTGGCTCACATCACAATAGAAAAATGCTGACGTGTATAGCTCAAATGCTACTTCTATTGTGATGTGAGCCAATAAATAAGTGAAATGTTAGTATTTTGTCCTCCTTGACTTGATGTGCTACCTTTCATAGTTTTTGGAACATGTAATCTGTTACTGTTATGGTAACAAAACAGCCATAGGAAAAAGGTGATTACATTTGAGAAAAAAAAAAAAAAAAAGGGTAACCTTCTACAAACATGGTGGTTTCACTCAGGTCACAAGGGTAACCAAGAAAGGACTTTTATTTCTGTTGATGTTTAACCAGAAAATGCTATATTTTAGAGAGAGAGAGAGAGAGAGAGAGAGAGAGAGAGGGAGAGAGAGAGAGAGAGGGAGAGGGAGAGAGAGAGGGAGAGGGAGAGGCAGAGGCTTCGCAGTGCTCAGCAGAGGGAGGGGGGGGGTTGTGTGTGCCCAGCCTGTGTGACACAGAGCTTCAAGAGAAAGCGAGGAGCATAAAACAAGCATGAAAAAAAGAAAGAAGCGAGTCAAAAGAGTTTTTCCAATGCTAAGAAGGGAACTTCAAGAGACGGTGTTGTTTTGACAGTGGAAAAGTAAGTTACGGTTACAGTTATAGTGTGTGTGCGCGCGCAATGGGGGAGAGGTGGGCAATAGGAAGGAGAGGGTGAAAAATGTAAATAAATAAATAAATAAATAAAACAAAGTACATGTTGCTGTGAATGTGAATTTGTAATTAATTAAATACATTTCCATATATGTCAATTCATGGTTCTTTGTGTTCTTTGGATTTATTGATAGTTTACTAATTTAGATGTCATGGCAACTGTATATTTGTGAGTTTGGGTCCCCGGGAAACACCAAATCTATCTTTTGGGTCCCAAGCTGAAAAACTTTGGGAACCCCTGATCTATATAATGCTCTTGGTTGATAGTTAACTAGGGTTTACCAAATAAAGCATGGAAGTATACATGTAGAAACATCAATAAAGAAATTAAACTGAAATTTGAGGAAAATTAAAACAACATACCCATTTGTTAGTACATTTTTTATTCATCACTATTTTATGTTATTTTTGTATTTTTGAGAATGTGAATAATAATTCAAAAGTAGTGCTTTTACAAACATTACATCGTGAGATGGCCTTTGCTGCCTTACAAACTTTAACGGTAGGTAACGTTATTACCTTGTGCTTTTTAAGTAGCGTTAGAGGAAATAGGATAACCGACAGCCTTTAGGCAAAAGGTCGCCAAGACGAACCCACAAAAGACAACAATACAACTAAAGTAAACTTATTTTTAATCAATGTAAAAGAAATGTACTCACTGAAAACTCCCCTCTTTTTGTTACAATAAATTATAATCTTGAGTCATGGTCACCCCCCTATTCTCAGTCAGGCTACTAGTGTGATTTTTCCACTTGACTATGCTGCCCTTGTCCTCGGGACAAAAATGACCCGCTCTCACTGTCCCTGCTAGTATAAGACTCTTCACTTAATTTTTAACCCAAAATCTATTTTGCATGAAGAAACAACCTGTCACGCAGCAACAACTTGGGGAATAACTGCGTTTTCCACCAAACATTCCAGGAGACTGTATTTATTCAGTGTACACCACTCGTTTTTACTGTAAAATACACATCATAAGTGGACTGGTACTGGAGCACCTTTATAACATTATGACCCCATTATGAAAAGAGTGCTTCATAGTTACTACAAATAATTTATAAATACTTCAATTAGTCTGTAATTGATTTAATAACTGCAGGGTCAAAAATGACATGAAATGTACAGCTTTTATAAAAATATAAAAAAAAGGGAAATGTTTCACTTTTTCTAATTGTAAGATCACTCCAGGAGAAGTCATCAAATTTCATGCAGAAAAAAAATAATTTAGGAGGTTTTCACTGCTGTTTTTACTTCCAACTGCATCACAATAAAAATAAACAAAGCTACCCATGTGGGGGTGGAAAAACAACAAAAAAGTGCCCTTGCATGCATACTTTGTGCCCAGTTGGGAACTGGTACCCTCCCTCAGGCAATCGAGGTGGGCAGGTTCAATTCTATTGATGAGGAGGAGAGACTTTGTACTGTATGTGAACTGGGTGTTGTTGAAGATGAATTTCATTTTTTGTTTCAATGTACGTTATATGAGGAACTAAAACTGCTTTTATTTGAGAAAATGCAAATCAAGAAGCCTGAGTTGTTCTGTTTAAGAGATGAGGTTAAGTTGGTTGGTTATTCAGAGAGGAAGTTTTTGGCGTGGCCAGTTCAATTGGGAAAGCATGGAAACTGAGAATGGAGAAGCTGTGTATTTGAATGTATGACTTGTATTTGTATATGTTTTGATTATTATTTGTTTCTGGTTCTTGTTTGTTTGTTTGAACGCCACGCCTCTGTGTCTTGTAAGCCCACACGGGCTGGGCACCATGTGGTGGTACCATCATCTATCTATCTAAATCTACTTTGCTCAGCCCAATTTGATGGTAATGTATAGAAAAGATGGATTAAAAAGGGAAAAGGTTGGGATTCATGGGGTTCGCCCCAATAAGCGATAACCATGTCGCAATGCTTCAAGGCATCGAATTGAACTGAATTGAACACGCGCCGTGGGCCATGCAATACCAAGCTTTTAACCAGTAGATGTTAGTCCAACCCGAAAAGTAGTTTTTGTGTTTGGTCTCCCTTTATAAATTGGAGCAATTGTTTTTGTGTTTGTCACGTCACACGTGACTGTCCAACACCAGAGGGCAGTTGAACATTATGTGCGTGAACAACCTACACTCTTTTTCAGTTGGATGCTGCATTTAGAAAAGTTAATCAATTGGATAAATATTTTCCAATCCATTGTAACAGAACATATGCTCAGCCATTCATTTTCACTGGATTTTTGAAAACTGTCTAAAACCTTTCTTTTAGAACCAATTTCAACTTCAGCTTCAGAAATCTTTTAATTATTCATGATGGGCAACCATGGTTGACTTGTATGAAATATCATGTTTGACATTTATTATAAGGTAATCAGAAAAAGAGAATAACACGTATTTATAAGCTATGCTATCTGCTACAATGGACAGACACTGCTGGCTTTTGTTAGATCCATTTTGGTTGCCTACAGAATTATTATTATTTTTGATTGAATTATTATTTGAAAATTGATGTTGACGAAATGAATGAATATGTTCACAACTTAATGCTTACTGTTATATTATTTGTAGATAGAAGTCTGCCCTCTGCTGCTCATTTTTATGTATGCGACTGCAGTATAGACCGGATGGGACGTGTGTATCTATTTAGGCAGGACAAAGTGGGAACAGGTGGGCTTAGTTCAGACCGCTTGCTTTTTGTTTGGTCATGTTTGTTTTATTTATTGATGTTTTCAACACGTATATGGAGACGGAAAATAAATACGTCTTTTGCAACAAGTTTGGAATTGTATTGGTGAAGTTTTTGAAAGCAAGAAGAGTCAGAAACATACAACTGCCTGTTTTACAGTGGCTATAGAGAATTGTTAGTAAGCCACAACAGCTTTTGACAATCTTTTTTTTTTCTTTTTACCTCAACTTCTCTGCAATTTGATATTGTTGGCCTCCTAATTTTTACTTTGAGGGACTACATCAAATTAAGGTTTCCTTTTGCTTGAAATAAAGCTGTCATACCTTTGTTTTGCTTTAACCATAACAACAAGTTTAATAAAAACTAGTGTATATTATAACATCAGCGCAGGTAATGAAAAACGAAATTGCATTATTGACCTTATACATTCCCACATGGCAACCTTGTAACTACTTCTGTAGTTTTCGCTGGTTATTCTCTGGTTAACCTCTACCTGTGTGTCTTCACAGGGGCATCTACATCTACTCAGGATATAACATCACATCCCTAAGGTAAGGTCTACTTTCTGCTTGGGTTTTGTGAAAGATATACAGAGGACAGGTCATTTAAAATGCATGAAACAAGACATGAAACTTTTTTAGTCAAGAGGCCACAGTGGCCAGTAGATTCAGATTTTACTAGCCAATTTAACTCGTTAGCAGCTCAAGAAAGTTTATGAATAGAATAAAAGTAGATAGTAGAAGTGATAAACATAGCATTTGGCTGGGGGAAATGTGATGCTCTACAAACGACAAAGCATATTGTTATATGTTGGCCTGGAATGTAGGCCATGGTACTCCCATGGTCCTGCAAACACAATGGAAGTTCCAGGAAGTGTTTTAGCCATTCATTCTTATTATAGAGTACAAGCTTTCTCCAGATCTTATTTTAGGAATCATTTATTTGTTCCTCTATGAATCATATTTATAAAAGTTACAGTTATAGCCTACGGTTATACCGATTGGGTGTCTTTATAAACTCATTAAAATAGTTAAGAGTTAAAACACGTCCTGGAACCACAGTGGGGAGCAGGACCCACCCTGATGCCAAAAAGGTTTTCAGTATATGAATTCTAAAGGAAATTAAATTCCTCATTTGACTTCATTCAACCAAGCTCTGGTGTCGACTATATTTAAGTGCATGGTTCAAACCAGGTATGTTTACTGTGTGTTTTCCTTTTAAGTTTTTGTGAGGACTGTGATAACAAACCTAAGCCAAAGATGAAAGATGTAACCACAAAAGATGGCTCACACAATGGCAGCTGGATGATCGGCGAGCTAAAGATGCAAAATGGGTGAGAGTTCACTTCTCTTTTGACTTAAAGACTGACACAGTTGGTACAACTTCAGGTATAAATTTATACTTGTTATGACTCTGTATTTTTAGTATTATATGGTTTAGTATTTTATGTATTTTTGTTATTCAATTCTACATTCTTTCCCTACTATACAACATTCATACAATCTCAACTGCACTTTTAGAGGGGTATTAAATAATCTATGACCCTTATAAGACCAGTAGTATAGCATCGGCAGAACTTGTCTCCACATACACAAGTTCCACCTCCCCCCCACCCCCCCCCCAAAAAAAAACACACACACACACACACACATTACCCCCTCCCACCCCACCTTTCCGCTTTAGCACCTGACAAAGTAATGATTCAATAAAGACAATGGCATTACAGCAATAAAGCCATATTTTGCTTTTGTTTTTCAGACTGAATTATCCTCAGCCTAGCACACAGCAAGGGTAAGTTATTCCAAAACAGAGAGTACAGCTCATATGTGTAAAATATACAACCACCTAATGACAGCCATTGATTAAAAATGTTTGGGCAATGACATTTTCAATCGCAGCCATGTTATTTCCAAAATCCTGCCCCTCGACTGTTGCAAAGTAACTTTGTAATTCTTTGTCTGCTGATCTTTTGAATACATCTCACCATGGCCTTTTTTTGGCGGATATTGCTACATTGTTTTAACCATCACTTTAGTTCTAGAGAAGAGGCATTCATAGCACAGCCTTGATAAAAACTCTCCACAGCTCTGATCCTAGCAAGCGCATCACATTTTACACCATGGGAGTACTGCACGCTTAGAACCGCAATATACAAACTTGTACTTTGACTCAAACAGTGCGGCCTTCCGCATGTCAAGATCCGCAGTGCACAGGCACCAACCACAATAAAAAACTCCCTCTCATATGTTTTTGTTTAAATGCGTCAGGTGTTTTTTATACAAGCAAGGATTATAGCTTCCTCTTTGGGTGAGTGCTCTTCATAGTCTAGAACGGTTAGGCCTGTGCTTTCTAGCACAGTAGATGGCTGACGATGATGATTCTACCAAATGGGATATTTTAATAACTTCCCCAACTGTGTAGATGAGGCAAACTGATGCAAAAAGTTGTGGTGTGTATCACTGCTTTCAGTTTTAATTTTAGCAGCCCCTGCTGATGGTGATATGATTACATGAGACTAAAAGGAGAAGTAAGTAAGTTTAACAAGATGTGGTCTTGACCAAGGCGCCTAACCAGCTCCTGTTGCTCCAGTGGCTCAGTGACAAACAAAAGACAGCTGTGGTTGTAATGCCAATACTGTTGAGTAGCTGTCAGGTGTGAGTCTGTTCAGCTGTATGAGCATGGAGCAGGGCACTGGATGGAAGAAAGCAAGCGTGCTCCGACAACCTACCCCGCAGAAAAATACATGGCGAACAAACAATGGTTATGGCCATGTTAACATCAACTCGTCATTCTTTTAGAAACTGTGAGTGTGATACAGAATGTATATAACTGTGAGTGAAGCAGAGAGTTGCTAAAAAGGAGCGAGCATACTCAACCTATCCTGGGTAAATAACAAACGACATTTGATTACTCTGGACACCAAACAATTACAGAAACACTAAAAATACTAGAGAAATATCAGTATTATATAGAGTCTGTTGAGGAAAAAGTTCTGGAGTCAGAGGTTCGTCTTACTTGAGTATATATTTATTAAAAGGAGTCTCATGAGAGGAAGAGATGCACACAGCACATAGGCTACATACACTTCTTCAAAGGAGAATAGATTTGAGCTGGTCTTTATGTATCTTCCAAGGACGCACAGAATGTGCTGACATGGGAACAGGTCACAGAAAAGAGTTACAGCATCATATGTTATGGCTTAGTTTAGAGAATCTACAGATAGTCTGGGACATCCAGGAGCCACTTGTGTCAAGAGACCTCTGGCCTAGTAAGTTATGGCCCAAAGGTTACAGTGAGGTGACCATTCATCATGAAACAGTGCATTCCCCGAGGGAGACCAGTTAAGCTGTTACATGTATGTTAAATTTTCTTCCACAGAGTCATATACTAGTAAATACTAGTACACAGTAGATATGCTATGGCACTTTGGTAAGGCTGCTTCAATCCATGAACTGGCTACCAGTCTGTTGCCAAGCCTTTGTGAATTAAGCTGGTTAGGATTCATATGTTATTCTACGACAGTCTAATGAATAATTGAGAAACTAAAAAACTCTCTCCCCAAGCTAGAATCCAAAGAACTGAGACTCAAAACTGTGATTTTGTTAAGATGAGCTGCTCTATAGACAATACATGAAAGACTTTATTTGTATGTATGTTTGCATTATGCACCATCTTTGTTTACACATGCGGGATGCCAGTCTATTGCAAGGCTTTTTAAGCCTTTGTGAAGGTAGTCATTCTTCATGAACAGAATGCAGAAGGTTTCTTCCATTTGTGTGCATATGTCTGTGTGTCTGTGTACTTCTGTGTTTTGTTGAAGCCTGAGAAACTAAGTGGAAAAAACAGATAGGGGTTTTAACATTAATGGATTTAAAGAAGTACACTATTTTTTATGCAAATAACACTGTGTGATGAGAAGACTAGTAGCAGTTTTACCTGTATGCCACCACCTGTGTGTCCAGTATCTACTAAGTCTGCTACTGTGCACGTTTTAGCACATTGCATATGTTTAGTGGTGTAGTGTAGTATCTCGGCGCACTAAATACTGAACACAAAGACGCAAAATTACTGCTGATCTTCATGTTACACAATGGTAGGTTGAACATAGAGCTGATTTTGCCAAAATATTGGTATTGATTGAAATCAACATCTTTTTCCTCTCTCCAGACGGACTGATGTGAACTCAGTGACGAACTGGAACGCTCCTCTGGTCTGGGAGGGAACCTTCGATCCAGTGGTTATAGACGCGATCTACAAGAGAATGGACCCCAGAATCGCTGCAGTGGTGTTTGCTGTTGGCAAGTAGGTACACATGACTTCCTCCTCTCCTCTCCTCCCCTCCTCTCCTCTCCTCCACTCTCCTCTCCTCCACTCCTCTCCCATCCTCTCCTCTCCCCTCCTCTCCTCTCCTCCCCTCTCCTCTCCTCTCCTCTCCACTCCTCTCCTCCACTCCTCTCCCCTCCTCTCCTCTCCTCCACTCTCCTCTCCACTCCTCTCCTCTCCACTCCTCTCCTCCACTCCTCTCCCCTCCTCTCCTCTCCTCCACTCTCCTCTCCACTCCTCTCCTCTCCTCTCCTCCCCTCCCCTCCCCTCTCCTCTCCTCTCCTCCCCTCCCCTCTCCTCCACTCTCCTCTCCTCCCCTCTCCTCTCCTCTCCTCCCCTCCCCTCTCCTCCACTCTCCTCTCCTCCCCTCTCCTCTCCTCTCCTCCACTCTCATCTCCTCTCCTCCCCTCCCCTCTCCTCCACTCTCCTCTCCTCCCCTCCCCTCTCCTCTCCTCTCCTCCACTCTCATCTCCTCTCCACTCCTCCCCTCCCCTCTCCTCTCCACTCCTCTCCCCTCCTCTCCTCTGCTCTGCTCTCCTCTCCTCCCCTCCCCTCCCTTCCCCTCCCCTCTCCTCTCCTCTCCTCCCCTCCCCTCTCCTCTCCTCTCCTCCCCTCCCCTCTCCTCCACTCTCCTCTCCTCCCCTCCCCTCTCCTCTCCTCTCCTCCACTCTCATCTCCTCTCCACTCCTCCCCTCCCCTCTCCTCTCCACTCCTCTCCCCTCCTCTCCTCTGCTCTGCTCTCCTCTCCTCTCTTCTCCTCCCCTCTCCTCTCCTCTCCTCCCCTCCCCTCTCCTCTCCACTCCTCCCCTCCCCTCTCCTCTCCACTCCTCTCCCCTCCTCTCCTCTGCTCTCCTCTCCTCTCCTCTCCTCCACTCTCCTCTCCTCTCCACTCCTCCTCCTCTCCTCTCCTCTCCACTCCTGTCCTCTCCTCTCCCCTCCTCTCCCCTCCTCTCCTCTCCTCTCCTCTCCACTCCTCTCCACTCCTGTCCTCTCCTCTCCTCTCCTCTCCTCTCCTCTCCCCTCCTCTCCCCTCCTCTCCTCTCCTCTCCTCTCCACTGCTCTGCTCTCCTCTCCTCCCCTCCCCTCCCTTCCCCTCCCCTCTCCTCTCCTCTCCTCTCCTCCCCTCCCCTCTCCTCCACTCTCCTCTCCTCCCCTCCCCTCTCCTCTCCTCTCCTCCACTCTCATCTCCTCTCCACTCCTCCCCTCCCCTCTCCTCTCCACTCCTCTCCCCTCCTCTCCTCTGCTCTCCTCTCCTCTCCTCCCCTCTCCTCTCCTCTCCTCTCCTCCACTCTCCTCCCCTCCCCTCTCCTCTCCACTCCTCTCCCCTCCTCTCCTCTGCTCTGCTCTCCTCTCCTCTCCTCCCCTCTCCTCTCCTCTCCTCTCCTCCACTCTCATCTCCTCTCCACTCCTCTCCACTCCTCTCCTCTCCACTCCTGTCCTCTCCTCTCCACTCCTCTCCACTCCTCTCCTCTCCTCTCCACTCCTGTCCTCTCCACTCCTCTCCTCTCCACTCCTGTCCTCTCCACTCCTCTCCACTCCTCTCCTCTCCACTCCTCTCCTCTCCACTCCTGTCCTCTCCTCTCCTCTCCTCTCCTCTCCTCTCCCCTCCTCTCCTGTCTGTCTGCCCATCTATCTGTCTATGTGAGCATATTGGTAGAATCCATTTACCAGGCTCTTCTGTCTTGTCTTGATCTGTACCAGATACACCCGTTTCTTAAAGGGCTTCCTGGAGACAGGTGAAAAGTACTTCCTGGTTGACTTCAGGGTCACCTACTACATCTTCACAGACAATGAAGCACAGGTTCCCAAGGTGGGTGGTTTTTATTATGATAGGTACTACTTATTAGACTATTACTATACTATTATTACTACATTAACAATGTTATTAGCAGTAGTAGTAGTCACAGCAATATAAGTAGTTTTACAAGGACAAGCTCTTCATTTCTCAATTTCCTGTGAGATGCTACATGATGAGACTTGCAGCTTTGCACAAATCTTGGTTCATAGCCTAAACAGAAAAAAACCCCAACATAAACACAATATAGCTATAGTTTACCATTAAAGTCACAATGAAATGGAAAAAAACTTGCTAGCCAGTTCGACATATCATAACGAACACCTGTTTAACAATAAATGCCAAAAAAATTTACAAAATTTGTATTTTGTTTTCCCATATTTTTATATCAAAATTATTTTTTACTTTCTGCTACAAGTATTTTTGAACCTTTGAACCCTTTGATGAGTCGCTCTGCACGTTGTATCCTGCCACAACATCCTCTTTCAGAAGCAAGACACCATTGAAACACTGTTTCCGTGTGACTTCAGTTGTTTATATGTTTATATAGTGTACTTGAATTTTATTGTAATTCTGTCATTGTTTCTGACATTTGTTATTCATTAGTTATTATTGTTATTATTTGACTGGTCAGATTGCGCTGGGCAAGGGCCGGAAGATCTCAGTCGTCAATGTCCCCAGTGCCAGCCGCTGGCAGGATGTGGTGCTTGGCAGGATGAAATGGGCCGCCATCACCATCGACAAACAGGTAGGAAGTAATACTGGACACCAACATGAAACTAATGGTTTTATGAACTTACCACTTACTGTGGCTAATGCTTTCGGAATTTCACCAGCCAATTTTATTTGCTAGCTGTCGTAGAAGCTCTTACAACAGAAAAAACTGACTGAAGAACAGTCCTGCCACTGAAAAGTCTAATATGTGTTTGGCTGAAAAACATGGCCGAAAAACATGAAACAGAGACACTATCTTTTATACAGCTCTATCTCTCCCCCATCAGATCTCTATGTGACTTCCTGTTTACCACAAACTCAGAGTTCACTGAAGTGTAAGTCAAAGTTTTGTGGTCTCACCATGGGTCTCACTCGGTTCAACTATAGATTGTGTTTTCAATGCTCCAACTGCCTCCTATCTATAACTCCAGCAAGCCACAGAGGCTGAGTAGCACATAGGGCTCGGCTCTATTTTCGTGATGACACTGATGGACGATGGAGGGGCTCAGGGGATTCACAAATGTGTTCATAAGATATCTCTTAAAAAATGACATGAGAAGAAATTTTAGAAAGTTCTAAAGAAGGCTCTTGAGTGCAATTCCTCAATATTTTCTTAGTAACAGTCTCATTTCTTACGAATTTCTTTAATTTTCCTACTTACAAACTTCTCAAAATAGGCCCTGAATTAATAATGGTTAATGGCTCACTACCATTGAGGAACATGATTGCTGGTCTAGCAAGCCTATATTGTCTATTGATGGGGAAGTATAAGGGAATCCATTCTGTCATTCGTCATTTCTGTTGACTGAGACCTGTTGTACTGAAATGTGGACAGTTTTAGCTGTGGTATCAAAAGCACCATCTGTAGAAGGGGTTGTTAACAAGATGGCGTTGATCACCATTGATTTACCGGCTCAGCGCAAACAAAAGCAAACAAGATTAAAAAACTTTGACGTTTCAATTTATTTATATACAATTAACAACATTTGTAGTTTGGTATGACATGCTAATTTGACATTTTTTAGTGATCGTTTTGAGCCAGAACACCGTTAAACACGCAGTACTTGTGTGAGGACAGTGGGACTACATTCCCATGAAATTCATCCACAGGGTGGGGAGAAGTGAGGGAAAACTGGGCTGAAAGTAACACTTTGCAAGTGTGTTGTTTGTAAATATAGATAGAACAGTAATGTTGCATGCAATAAAATTTGTCTACATTGTTTTTATTTGTTGTTTATGTTTTTGCACTGCAAGGTTATTACATTGAAGTAAATAATTGTATACATACTGACTTTACAGTACTTTATTGTGCTATGCAATAGAAGGTGATATTAAAATGTTACATTTAATGTTACAATGTAAACACATTGTCCTCATGTGAGGACATCATTTTTTTCAGAAACTACTTACTGTTCAAAGACATTGCTTAGTTTCCATAGTTATCAGGTGCTACTAGTTCCAAATAGCAAGGAGAAATTTAAAATGCACACAAAATCTAAGTAGGGGTCTCACATGGTTAAATGTATGAAATTAGAGGCTTACCTTTTCACTGAAGGAACTTTAAGATAGGTGAAGGTTGTCTAAAAGTTAAGAAAAAAATCAAGAACAAATTTGAGAACATTTCAAGAATACCATTTACTCGTATGTTTCTTCTTAGGAAGAAACATAAGAAGAAACTTAAGAAAATATGTAAGAAATGTTTTTGAGAAAATAATTTTTCCTATTTTTTTTTCTTAAGACTAAAGTTAAGAAAAAAGTGGCACTTGGGAAGATTTTTTGTCTTAAGAAGGTTTTGTGAATCCCCATTTTATATTTTTGTGAGTTGCCATGAAACTGACTGTGGCTAAGTGGGGGTTGAATACTTTCTGAAGGCATTATCCATGCATCATGGAATGTGATTGCTTCTTGGTCACTCCCTGAATGTACAATAGATACAATAGATGTTGTATCAGGCAGCTTTAATGGAACATGGGCATTGATGGTATTTGAATGTAGTGAGTGACTCCAACAACACTCCATTGTATCCATGAAGGGCATTACCAAACGGCAGGCCCGGATTAACACAGTGTGGTGCCCTAGGGTGGCCTCACTTGAAGTGCCCCCCTCCTTCCACTTTACACGCAAAAAAGTGAAATTTAATAAATACAATAAAGATCATAAATTTACATTAACTTAAACTACACAGGCTCAACACACATACTACAGACAAATGTAAGACAATGTACTAACCAACAAATTACTTTACACCATAGATTGACCTACAAATGTCATTTTAGGCACACAAAGCTATACTGTATCAAATTTGAATGCAACTCACATCAAAGACATCATGCTAAAAATCATTGTTTCCACCATAAATTTTCAAAGGCCTGAATGAAGACTAAATGCCAAACCATTACAGAGCATGACTAAAAAAATCATAAAACAAAAAAGAAAAAAAAATCATTACACAGACATCTAATGCAACTTCAGCACCACAGACAAGGCCCCACATACCACCAAATAAGGCAAGCTCAACTGTAGCAATCACTTGCAGAAGGTGAAAGGAGCAGCACATTGAGACAGTGTATTCAGGGATGGACTGGGACTTTTGTCCAGACCAGCCCACCGCAATCGGCCGGACACCAACCATCCTTGCTGGTGATTTCACAACACAACCTGTCAGCTCCGCGGCTCAGATTAAACTGTGCCTGTCATTTGATGTGAGTTTGTTTACAGTTTTTTACGATCGCTAGCAAGCATTTTTCAATACTTATAATACTTTTTCTAAACTCTTCACACACCAACTCACCTACAACACACAGTTGGCAAAACAGTTAATTTTATGCTCAAAATCACATATTATAAACTAAACACCAACACTAATTTTCAAAATGCAAGAATACTTTGTCAAAATACACTAACTCTACCAAAACACTGCAAACATGTCTCAAAATCAAATAATTCTTTCAAAACACTAGCACATGTTTTCTTCCAACAGGAACATTTAGTCAATCACAGCACAATGACATACAAAATACTAACAGCAGATGGTATTACAGAACATGCATTACTTTACATATGTCAGTTCTACCCTTATACAATAGACAGTATATTGATAGTCAATTGTTTTTCACACTGCAGTTTCTTTTGAAGTCACTCTACATTTTTCTTTTGTTGAGTGTAGTAAATGTACGCATTTTTTGTCTTCTTTTTTGCAAAAATTCTATATCAAAAGTGATTGACTCATCTTTACTTTATAGAATGTACAGTATATGAAAAAGGAATAAGTGACAGAATTGCTACAGTAATGGCTTTATTTGCAATAGGAAATTACTGCAAGAGATCAACAAAAATCTGCAATATAGCTGCTGGTTACAGTTGTGTAAAAATAAAATATACAAACAGAAAAAGGCACAGAAGAAAAAAAATAAAATACACAGTCCTTTTCTAATCTACCCGGTCTTCTGCATTTGGCCACATGTTCTTGTCCACATCACTCCTTATATTTTCTCTGGCTATGCACCTTGGGAAGTATCTTTTGGCGTGCCTTATCCACCCCTGGCAGTGTTCAGCTGTGATGGGTCTATTTGCATAACTTCAATCAGCTGTTTCTCAATAGCAATAAAAAAAAATATATAGGACATATATTTGTGTTTCAATATACAATGTGAACTGCTGTTCACTTCAACTTTAGCCTATAAGTTAGGTTTAGAACATGAGGTTATCTGTTCTGACATACAGTGTGAAAGCATTTGTAAATTTGGCAGTAAAAATCCATAATTTTGGTCTTGGTTGAGCTTGTGTGTAAAAGAAATTCAAGAGTTTTTAAAATGTGTTCACTGAATGCATTTTGTGTCAAAGGAACAAGAAATGTGTTAATGGTATGGCCCGCAACAGACCGATGTTGTGCTAACTGTGTTAAGAGTTATGAAAATGTGACTACAGAACTGATAAAAGGTTGCTAGCAATCGTAAAAAACTGTAATGTGGCCGGGAATTCTCCCGGTAGTCCCAATGGCCAGTCCATCCCTGAATGTATTGCAATGCGTAGGCTATTAGAAATTATGGTTGTTATAAGCATCACAAACTGTGCAATTCGTTCTTCACTCTTTTACAGTTTTTCTCAATCGCTTACACACTATAACTGGGCCTATTAACTAAACATCCCAAACCATGACGCCATCTACCAAAAGACAGACCCATTTCCCAAAACTATAAACACTATTCCCCTGTTTCCACACATGATTCAGATTTGTTTAACTTTTTGTGAAAAACTCTACACACAAATCCCTTCATATATCACTGGCTACACCATGTGCTCATTTAGAAAGCACTGACATTCAATATCATTAACTCAAGTCATCACAGCTCGAACCCAATTAACACACAATTCCCCAGGTGCAAACACTAAGAGTCAAAATTGTTCACACACCAATCAGAACCTCAGGATAGATAGATAAAAGAGCCATGGGTCAGTTCACTTGTTTTGTGATGTGATGTTGATGAGAATCTCTGGCCTGACCCAGACCAGAGACGGGATGCTGAGGCAGAATAAATGTGATTTCTTTCTTTATGTACAAACTGGTTTTTTTTTCATTGCTTTATATTGGTAAATACATGGAAATTATTTTACTGTATTCTACGTTCTTTATCAGTTGCATATTTTTACAGTACATTTACTTTTTCACTCAATTTCAGTTTATTTTACTACAGTACATTGAGGAATTACTGTAAAAATTTTGAAAATGTATACATGTGTTGTGTCTCTATATTGTGTTCATCATGTAAAGAGGTTGTTCTGGGGGAAAATCATGTGCCATTATTCATTGCAGTAACAGGTTTTTACGGTAGTGTTTTGAATTGATCTCACCAGTGTGTAATGGCTATTTTGTAGTGTATGTGTATTTGATGGCTTTTGTGTGATGTCTGAAGGCAAAGTTTAGATGTAAGATTACATGGTTTTGAGTGGAGAGTTTGGTTTTGACATGGAAGTTTGAAGTTTGTGAAGATGAGTGTGCAGTTATGCATTTGTGTTTAGAGTTTTGGGAAATGGAGCATAATTTCAAGAAATGTGTCTTGGCAATCAAGAAAAACTGTAAGTTGTGAAAAGGTCTCTCACCCTTACAGTTAGTAACAGGCAGGGTTAAGAAAAGCCTGACTGCGGTGAACACACTTGGGAAAGTAGTTTTCAGCCTACTTTTTTGCAGCAGCTCCTCCGGTGAACGTTTTTTCTCTTCCCACACAAAATGCTTGAACTGGACAAATTCAAATGTGATGGGGAGGCGGGGGCGGGGGGGGGGGGGGGGGGCACCTACACACCAATCACAATTCTTTCTCTTTATATCTTATCTTATTCTTATATTCTTTTTAGTATAAAAGGTTAATTTTGGCCATGTATGCATTCCCGCCAGAGTAATATATAAAGAAAATATGACAAAACTTTTAAAAGTATAATTGTGGTTTGAATGCTGTGGTGCCCCCCCAACAAGGCAAATTGGCTGGTGCCCCCGGGCACTCGCCCGATGCCATATATGGATAATCCGGCCCAGCCAAACGGTCTTACACAAGAACACACATGACACTGACATATGATTCACATCAGGGATTTGTCTTTGCCTTTAAACGGGCCAGAAAATGAAGATTTATTTCTTTTGCCCTTACATGATGTTTAGTTTGATTTAAATGCTGTATGCATCTATTGCAAGAGTGGCCGTGAATGGATTTTGTTTTCTAAATTTAACCTTTCATGATACAAAAGAAACAAAGAAAAAAATCATACATGGGTCTGCATACCCGTCAATCAACATTTCCGTTATACTTTAGCCCCTTTCACACACGCAGCCTGTTCCGTAAATGTGACGGCATGCCGTCATGTGTGAACAGCAGCTGGTGTGGAAATGCCAGGATATCAGTTCTGCCAATTTCCCAGCTCAAGACGTTGTAATGTTACTAGTAATGTAGCTTTTATGCATCTGTTTTTAGTATTGTGAATGTGAGTTCATGTAAAATATTTCCATTTTCTTCACAGGGATAATAAAATAAAAGATGTGAGCATCATTCACTCAACAATGATTATGATAATGTTTTCATAACAAACACATCTGTCATTCTGTTGAAAACTTCTGATTCTGTTGTTTCTAATCCATCTCAAATAAATATGTGGATAGGGAATTAAGGTAATTCTGTGTTCATTTGCATCTAGTCTGTTGCATCTAACAATAGTTTAAATCCTGTTTAATTTGTGGAGTTCCTGCAAATAGACAGATTTAGTCTCACACACAGAACTTGAATTGAACTTCTATTCAACTTCTGTGTTCTCACATCTCATCTGTCCTGTTCTCAGATCCGTCACGAAGCAGACTATCTCTTCATGATGGACATTGACAGCGTCTTCCACAACCGTTTCGGAGCCGAGTCTCTTAGCCGTCTGTCCGCTGTGCTTCACCGTGGCTACTACAAGGTTTTACTCCTCCTCCTATAATATTCATACTTAAGTTAATGAAAGTATAGATATGTTATTGTCTCTTCTACCTCTCCTACATTCTTTCTTCTTCTTCTTCTTCTTCTTCTTCTTCTTCTTCATCTCCTTCTTCTTCTTCTTATCCTAATTATTATTATTATTACGGCCACTACAGGATCTTGTTTTCATAAATTGTGTGTTGTGTTCATAAATGTTCATATTTTATGTTTTTGATAACATTATGGTTTTGATCTCTATGTCCGTGATATTGATGCTTTTGATAGAGCTGATATGATATATATACTTTTTATTGAATAGTTTTAGATTTTTTTTTTGTTCGATTTTTTTGTTTTTGTGATTTTGTGATTGTTTAGTAAAACATGGCACTAACACTGCCAATATTTGAGGTTTTGTTTCACTATTTTTACTCCGTCTCAGAACACCAACAGGGATGCCTTTCCTTACGAGCGCCGGCGTGAGTCCAAGGCCTACATCCCCACTGGTGAAGGAGACTACTACTACACTGCAGCAGTCTGGGGTGGATTCCTGGAGGACATGTACAAACTAGTCAGGTAACAAAAAAAATCCTCTCTCTTAAGAGAAGTTTGTTGTGTTTCTGATGTGATGGACAGTGATGGAGAGAGACTGTAAAGATGAGAGAGAGAGAAAGGGCTGACGACATGGTGGGCATGTACAAATCACTGTCTTCAAAAACCTACATTAGGCTATACATTAGGTTTTGTATATTGTATATTTAAAAAATCTATCAAGCTATCACTTGTCCATAGATCTTTGTTTTATTGGTCGCTGTTCATTTGTGGTGGTGCTGATGAAACACTGTTGTGTGTGCTTCTATTATTACTACTACTACTACTACTTATACTAGGCTGCTGTTACTACTGCCAGTACTGGATCAACTACTACTAGTATTTCTACTACCACTATTAACTGCTGCTGCTGCAACTACTACAACCACCATTACTGTTACTACTATTACTAGTAGTAGTTGCAATACTACTACTTTGCTGTGGGCAAAGCTTAGCCTAGTGGCCTAACATTAGCCAGACTAAGTAAAATTGAATGCAATCCTTCTCAGTGAGTAAATGTTTGAGAGCTCCTTCCACCTCTTGTCGTTCCTCAGGTACTGTTATGACCAGTCAGAGGTGGACGCCAAGAACAAGATCGAGGCTGTGTGGCAGGAAGAAAGTCATCTTAACAAGTAAGTCTGACAATTCATTCCCTCATGTTTAAAGCTTGTCTGACCCACATTTCTTTGTATCTTTCTTTCTTTGTTGTTTCGTCTAGTCAGTTCTTTGAGTGGCTATTCTTACTCAGATCCTTCTCATTTTCTCTCTATTTAGAGTCCAAATGGTCATTTCTTTTGTCATTCTTTTCTATTTGTCTTTTTCTCTATCTTCCAGTTTTTGTGACATAATTGTATTATTATATTGTATTCTATCTATCTATCTATATCCCCCCCCCCCCCCCCCCCCCCCCCCCCTCTCTCGCTCATCTTGTAGGTACCTGTTATACAACAAACCAACCAAGGTCCTGTCCCCAGAGTATCTGTGGTCAGACTACGACCAGCAACCATCGGACATCAAAGTCATCAGGATCTCCCAGCTGGTCAAGAACTATGCAGAGGTCCGGCCTAATGGCGGACAGTGAAGTCAATGATAACCAGGACATAAAAATAGCTTTCTGGTCAACCAAAGTAATTTCTCAGTAGGAAGGATTGATTGAACACTGGAGTGCTGCCTGCCAAAGTGGAAAGTAAAATTAACAGATCACCAGACATTAGCAGAAAAGAACAGGGAAATTCTCTCATCTACCTCATCCTTTTATTTAAAAAAAAAAAAGTCAAAAATAGACATGTCATCTTATTATAATTACTATTTACATTTAATGAACCCAATTTCATCTGGTTTAAAAACTGCAATCAATCCATAGCTTTGGAAGGATATTTGAACTTTTTTCCAGCAAATTTTGAACCAACTTTCAGTGATATAAAAAGTTTATCACACATTGAATTGCTAGAACTTCATACCAGGTCAGATCATTTGGAAGGATGCAAGGGCACTTACATACTTTAAATTACTGGGGGAGCAGCACATTGTGGGGTCTGTTTTTAGCCTGTCCTATTTAATGTGAGTGAATGTAAAAAATATATATATTTTAGGGGGTAGGCCAGTTGTGTGTTTCTTACCTGTATGGTTTATTTGTATATTTTTAAAACAATGTTTCACTTTGTTGTAACATAATTGTAACATAATTTTATAATTATGTTGTAACTGTTTTGTTGTTGTTATTGTTTTTGTTGTTGTTTTCTCATACTCTCCTTATTAAGCACAGAGAAGGGCAACAAACTAGCAACCGACCTCCCTACTGATTATTGGGACAACTAATGGGGGTAGTTGACATCTTAGTCCTACAAGGATTTTTTTTTTTTTTTTTTTTACCATGATGTAAAAAATTTGGAATGAAACCCTTCAAATACTGCTCCAACTATATGAGTTATTTGTAGAGGAATAATATTTTAAAACTTACACAAATTATCAGTGCATTGTAAAACTACTCCCTCTCCATGTTGCTGGATTGTGTTTTAGTCAAAATAGTGATTTAAAGGCACACACAGTATCTGAAGGCTACAGATGCACATTGATCCTTTTGGGGGACAATAAATGGTCTGTCTTTATACCTGCTAGCATTGCATTACATTACATCCCTGTTAACATTAAGCAGTGTTGGGGAGTAGTGAACTAAATATAATTAAACTAGTACTTTAACTACATTTTGCAGTAGCTTGCTGGTAGTTCAACTACATTCATATTTGCATCGTGATTCAAGTAGTTAAATTACTTTTTTGCCATTTTTTGTGTAGTTAACTACTGAAACTACAAACTACAAACAATTTTGGGCCATAAAAGGAAAGGAATGATTTTTGGCGGGTGGTGCAAAAATGTGCCATAGTATTGATAATTCTTACTTGGTTACTTTCTACTGTAATTATTGTTTACATTAATTTTTACTTATTGTGAGAATCTATGTTTAGAATTTATACTGCGGGAGCGAATGGGGAGTAAGCATTCCATTGTACTTGTTACACATGGCAATAAATTATTATTGCTATATATTAACAAATGTTCAGAGAAGTTGTTGCATGCTATTTTAGAAGTTACCTGGCTAACTGAGTAATCCTGCTTGCTGCAGGATTTTCCCATGAATAGTGTGGTATTTTATTTTTTGGTTTATGTATGACCTGTGAACAAGTGGGCACTTTTTACAATAAACTCAATTGAGTGGCATTTTTTGCTGGCATGTGACTTTTTTGTATTATATTTTGTTATAATTTCATATCACATGTACATTGTCAATTTGATCATTTTTTTTACAAAGTAGTTTGAACAAATTTTTCTAAGTAGCTTTAGTTAACCAAACTAGATTTCTCCCTAGGGTAGCTTTGCTGTAGTTCAACTACTTCCAGTGTGAAGTAATTGGTAGCTTGCAAAGCTATGCTTTCAAAGTAGCTTCCCCAACACTGGCATTAAGTTATTACTTTCCAGTATAATTTATTACCACCAGTATGTTAACAACAGACAGCCAAAGATGTACAAGTGGACTGAGCTTTCAGCATGACAGGCTAACAAAACTACAAATTAGATGTGAAAAATGTTCAATTAGCAGTAAAGACACTGCTGTTTTGTTTCTCTGCAAAATTTTGTGTTTGGCACAAAAAATAAAAAAACATGATGCAGATACAGCACCACCAGTGCTGAAATCCATGGTTCTTCTTTTAGGCATGCGTCCACAGCCTCTATAAATAAATGCCCCCCTGTTGGAGATAAGATCGATAGCCTTAGCTTGTTCTGGTTGACTTCATTGCCAGGCGAAAATTCATACGTTCTGCTTCAGACCACAAGCTCACCTGCAAGTGTCTACTGAAACACAAAGATATAAAGAGAGGTTAATTAGGCACAGGTTCTCCTCACCTATGGGCCGTTCCTGGCTCATGGAAGCCACTCGACCACGCTCAATACACCCATCTTGCCTCTGTAGATTTTTTTTAGATTTGATAACTAAATATCAGAATCAGAATCAGGTTTATTGCCAAGTAAAGTTCACAATACAAGGAATTTGCCTTGGTATGTAGGTGCATACAATAAACATGGAGAAAAATAAGAAAGTAGAAGTAAAAAACACAACAAGTACTGCAAGTCAAGAACATAAATATAAAAAACAAAAAGAGATATTTACAATACAGAATATGAAAAAATATAATAAAAAATGTGCAATATATCTGCTATTAAAGTGAAATGGAAAAGCTGTACAGTTAGTGCAGGAATGTGCAAAATATTGACCAGAGGAATGTTCACTGTACAGTACACTGTACAATATCTAATCATACGTTGTTTGGTTGGGAATCAATCTATATCAGCATGGCATATCTGGATTTGGGGATTTCGTTCCATTATTCTTTGCGGATATGCTCAAACTTGGTGAAGTTGGATGGCTACCTTCAAGTCATTCCACAGATTTTCAATGGGATTAATGCCTGGATTTAGGACTTTCACATTCTTGTTTGGAATTCCAGTATTGATTTGGTTGCTTAGCGTCACTGTTGGAAACTAAATTGTTAGCCTCCTGAAACCAGCCAGAACCGTGCACACAATCACTGGATTGGGTTTCAGCTCCACTCAGAATATAAGCAGCCAATCAGCACCGCTGAATTTTGAAAACAACAATGGCGGCTCTCGGGGATAGCTTAATTGATGCAGCTTTGGAATCAGTTTTGTTTGAAATGGACAACATAAAATCCTTAAAAAACGAACAGAAGTCAGTTGTGAAGGATTTTCCTCGAGGAGATAATATTTTAGTCATTCTTCCGACTGGATTTGGCAAGAGCTTAATTCATCAGTTATCTCCATTAGTGGCCAAGAAAATGTCCCCAGTCAAGAACCTATTTTCATTGTTTTGCTGTTGATCGCTCACATGGAGGACCACATCAGTGAAGCTATGACGCTTTCACGTGCCATTTTGCCACCTCCAGGTGCACCGTTATGTGCCTTTTTTTTACCAGGAATGGCTTCATTCTGGTGATTCTGCCATACAGCGCAGATTTGTGATGTGCTGCACTGACTTGTCCCTCCAGCAAGATTTCCCACCACAGCCAAGGAGCTATGGTGGAAGCTTGGTCACCTCAGTTTGGTCAGACGACTGTCTCTAGGAAGACTCTGAGTAGTTTATTTCTTGATGATGAAGCCTGCTGTGCTTTTGTGAACCCCCAGCACTTCAGAAATCGTTTTATTCTCTTCCCCAGATCTCTGCCTCCTCACAGTTCTGTCTCTGAATTCCACAGACAGCTCCTTAGACTTCATGATCATCTGAGGAACTTCTAAAGACATGTATGTGTTTCATTCTGAATCATGTCCAGTCAATTCAATTGGCCACAGGTGGACTCCAATCAAGCTGTATGGATCTCAAGGACATTCAAAGGAATTTGGATGTACTTTGCAAAGAAGTTGAATGCTTATTGACTCAAAACATTACAGCTCTTTATTTTTAATTGAAGGAACAATAAGTAATATGGACTCTTTAGTAACATTTAACGGCAGCCATAGGAACTACAACAACATCTGCAAGCGTGTGTCCTCCTCCACAAGTCGCAGCCAAAGCCTCCAGCGCCACCCAACCTCTCACCCCTCCCGTCCCCCTGAGCTACGGTGGCCTGAAATTGACAGAAAGTGTTACCCCCAGAAGATTCCCTAGTGTTTCCTTGTGTTTCCCCTTCCCCTTGTCTGTCTCTCTCTCTTGGTCTATGTTTTGTTTGTGTGTGTATTGGCGTGGGCGTGGTCTCCCTTCCTCGTTCTCCTGGCTCCCGGCTCTGCTCATCCTGCACACCTGTCACAATCTGCTCCTCAGTTTCCCTTGTCAACCACTCCTTCATCCCCAGCCCTCCACATTGCTCTCGGTCCCTGTCTCCAGCCCCTGCTCTCTTCTCCCAGGCCATGTTCTTTCCTTCAACTCCCCAGTCCTGCCATCCTCTAGCCGTCCACCAGATGTCCTCAGACTTTCCCTCCTTTCCTGATCACCTGTTCCCACTTCTCATCAGCCCTGCAGTCACCTGAGCTTTCCCTCCCGTCTCCCCACCTGCACCTCATTCCCTAATCAGCCTTCACTACTTATACCAGTTCACTTCCTTTGTTCCCTGCCAGATCGTTAAGTCAAGTTGCCGTGTGCTTCATGTCTTGCTCTCTAGCTTCTGTATCCTGTTCTTCTGTTGTCCCTGAGACTTGTTACCTGCCTGTTTTGGACCTTGCCTGTGTATTGGACTTTTTGATTCTTGCCTGCTCCTTGTCGGATTTGTTTGCCAGTTTGGACTATCTTCTCTGGTTTTGAACCTTTCCTGCCTCACCATCCCGTAAGCCTTTGTACCTCATTGTGTTAATAAAATCACTGAACTGCATCAGCTCTGCCTCAGGTGTCTGCATTTGGGTCCTATCCCCTGTGTTCCTGTTACCTTGCTAGCACCAGCCGTGGCAAGAAAGTATAAAAACAGGCGTTTGTACACCAGACACCACCTAGCCACGTAGCGTTACAGTTCAGAAGAGGTAACATATCCCGGTCATTGTCCAGTCCTTACGTAGTCTTCTCTTGGGTCTTCTTCTCCTTCTCTCAATTATTTCCAGGTCTCCCTCTTATATCTCTTGGAGGATCTTCCAAAAGAGTGTCCCTGTCACGCTTTGTCCCACTAAGGAGAAGTATATGTTCTTCTGTTTCCCTATTACTGTTTCCTACATATTGGCATGCAAGGATTCCCCAAAAAGAATGGCTCACTCTATTCCATTCAATATTTTAATACTTGCTAATCTATTCATTAATTTAGATAATCATTAGGCTATATATTGTACTAACCTCCCAGATCTCACAGCGTCATGTATTTGCAGTCATTGAGTCAAAACAAATAGATACGTCCTTCCACAGAACAGAACATGTGGTTCTCCTTTCTAGCAGTTGGAGACATGAATATTCATGAATTTAAACAGAGCTGCTTCGGGGTATAGGAGAAACAGATTTGAGAGGTGGAATTCTGTTATATTTTCCTTGTAGGGCTCTTGTTTGTCTTTCATTCACACAACAGGCTGAACAGAATATGAGTGAAACATTTGCATATCTACAAACACAGCATCACACAGGTGCTATCTGTATTGAGTCAGTGAAAACAAACAGGCATCCTGTTAAAAAGTAAACCTCCTTGTGACAGATGTCTGGCTGCTCCATTCATTTCATTACCTTTTAAAGGGTGGCAGGTTATCAGGAGGTTTATAGGAAGGCTGCCCAGTGGTCAAAAGGTTGCTGACGTGATCCCCTCTATCAACACACACAACCCCAAATGTTTGGGTGCACCAGCCTGACAGGTTTTGCAAACAAGCTAACATTCCTGGAGTTGGAATTGGATTTGGAAATGCACCCATGCTCTAAGGAAAAAGAATGTGAATTAAATTGGAATGACAGGAAACAATCGAATTCTATGAAATTCCCCTTCTAAGAGAGGTTGTCTTGACTTGCTAAACATTAGGCTATAAATCAAACATTATGAATCAAATAAAAGAAAGTTCATTCAATCATAATGTATTAGGATTACATGTTATGCATCATATACCACCTGAAAGGTACGTTTAACATTTTCTGATATTCAGTATTGATAATATATAACACTACGTGTAATCTCAGATATGTGGTAAGAAAAAACAAAAAAACTTTCACTGAATTTCATTGAATTAAATTAAACTTCCTGAAATTCCAATTCAATTCAAATTCTGTTTCCTGTAGGTTTTCAAATTCCAATTCCATTTCCATTTGTCAGTTGAATTGGAATTGATGAGTTCATTCATTGAATTGATCCCAACCCTGTCGTCCACGTTACTTCCTGGTAGGAGAGGAGGGATAGATAGTGAGGGAGGGAAGGAGTGAAAATGCTTTGGAAAGCACCAAAAGCAGAGAAGGGGGCAGAGGAGAATGGTGAAGGGTTTCCACTTCATTCTATTAAGCTGCTAAACCAATAGATGAGATAGATTATTATTGTTGATGACAACAACAGCAATAAAGTCACATGAATGATAATGGTTAGTGTTTTTGTTTTAGCAGACAAATAACTGTAGGCCTGTGTGTGTGTCTGCATGCATGCACATGTAGCCTACAGATGTGTGTGTCTGTATACAGCGTTGGTGCATGGGTGCACATGGGCACATGTGTGTGTGTGTCTTACCCCAGAAGTCTGGCTGCCTTTTGATAAATCTGTAGAAAGTAGTGGCTATATGGTACTGTGAAGGTCTGCATCGCCTCCATGTGGATTAAGAGCAAAATGCAACTCCATCGTCTCCTATTAACCTGGATTCTGCCTCAAGCAGCACATGCCTCTTCAGTAACATACATCTCACGGATATTAATAAATGAGATCTTTTTCTTTTCATTTGTATTATTTAGCCACCTAAGTTCTACACATAAGTAACATAAATATACTTGTATTTTGGAAATCCAGTTATCGTCAACCTGTTTAGGAGCGATCATTTTTAGATTTTCTACCAAATTGCTTTGTAGACATGTTTGAGTGAACTGTGACTCATTTAAAACTAGTGGGTGCACTCGCTCATGAGGGTTCAGGATCTTTAGCCGCACCCCATGGATCAAGTCCCCTGCTGGGACATTGTAAAGTTTCATGCTTTTATGTTATAAGAAACTGGCATCAGTCTCCATTTATGCCGGTATGAGTCAACATAATAACAAAACGCACGCTTTGCACTGCTATGAGTCCACATATTTTAACATGTGACCCTGGGTGAACCCCTAACCTGATCTAGGTGTCATTCTGTACCGGTCGGGCTGCGACCACATCACTGCTGCCCCGCTCGGTTAGCCTACACAACTTCATCTCTCTCTGTTTAAGGGGATTTAATTTAGTCAATCAACATCATGGGAACCTTCGGCCAACAGGGTTATCGACTTGCTTACTGGTCTAATCTTATTTTATGGAACTACTGGAACCACAATGGCGGTCCTGGATAAAGGTAAATGCGGCATAGCAACCACACACCTCCCCTATAGCAACACAAATGAGAGCGCCTCTTCGCTGAGAAATCTGCGACAGTGTCGTAAAGCGCAATATTATGGTCGGAAATTTGACCAGTTGCCCTCTAAAATAAGCTCTCAGTAGCCCGTGCGAGCAATACAGGTCTTCTGAGCAAAAAAGACACCAACCCAAACATGGCAGGGGTAATCGCACGGAAAGCAATTGACCACCTGAAGAGCAAAGAATTCAGGGATTATTTGATGAGGTAGGCCTGTGGTTTATCTGGCTACATTTCTCTGTTAGAAAGCAACGCTAATGTAGCTAGCTGTCAAGAGTAGCTAATGTTAGCTATGCTAGTATTAGTTTGCCGATCTAAGACAACTAACGTTATAACCAGAGTCTTTCCAACAAATTGTGGATTTCTCAACAATTCGATGTTACTTTAAGTTGTATTTGAAAAGTTTTGCTCTGATACTTTTGAAGGACGTTTGTGTCTGTGCTGTGTGACGCCAGCATGTAGCTTGCGAGGTTGACTGCAAATATTGCACTGTTTGGCTGCTACAGTGAAGACTAAATCCTTATGTAATATGTAATGTAATATGTAAATGTTATACTGGGGACTCTTGAACTACTTTAAACATTCAGTGATCCCGTTTTTACTTCCTGGAACTAAACTAGAGAGAGAAAATGGTATCAAATGCCCTACAAACTAACAGCTAAACTCTTATTGGCAGCGTTTAAGACCCCTTGAGGTGTAAATAATGAATAATAATAGCATTCTCTATTGACCCACATAGAAAAAAAACGTTTTTGCTTGCCCTCAGGCCAGGGCGCATGGTTAGCTGTAGTACAGACTTTTATTTTTATTGTATTTTTAGATATTAAGCGATGTACCCAACAATGAGGCTCTCAAAAGAGGTGATGCAGATCAAGATAATTCTCACTTCACACAAACTCTCAAAACAGCCAATGTAATTATCTCCATTACTTCTTTAATAGCTTTGTGGAATATGACTTACTCAGGAAGCAGTTAACACATCTTGATTGACATGGCAGGCAGGTCATGACAGGCTTGGATAGTGTTGCAAACAAAGAATAACCTGGATAAGGAAATACTGTGAGTAGGTTGGGGTTGTGGCTTTATGGTCAGGTATGCCTTTATGGTCAGGTAAAACTTGGATCCAGATGCAAAAGCATGTAAGAACCATTGTCTTAGAGGGCTTGACATGCTGTGCTGGGGGTTAATTTCCTATGTTCTGCTGGTCTGGCCTTTGCCACAGATTAGCATGCTTGAAATTTCAAAAAAGGCAAAATGATTACATAGTGATGCAAGAGGCCATGTTGGTTTACAGCTGCCACAGGCAGACAAGATGGTTATCTCTTGGGTCTTTTCCAAAGAGAAGAGACAATTATATTTCACCACTTGCTGACTCTTGGTCAAGGCATGATGTGTACACATTATGGCAGCTTGCATGGCATTAGATACCATCCATGTTCTTCCAGCTCCCTGACAAAACTGACTATTTTTTATTGCTGGTGTGTTTTGTCACGATGCTGCAAATTGTGCAGGCTAATCAGTAAGCTTGCTATGTGAAAATGTTACCTCGTTCAACAACATGCTTGAGTGATGTGGGTACCCAGACAGAGCAAATGTAGTCTCTCACCTTGGGACCTGGGTTCTTTTAAAACAAACAAGTTCTCTTGTAAACCTGCTAGAAACAGGCCTGTGACCCATTTTAGCTGATAGCTCCCTCCTATCAGTATGACTTATCTGTGTCTTTCTGTCCCTCTCTCTCCTATGTTGCCCTGAAAATAAAAACATTCAACAGCACGGTACGTACTCAGCCTTTCTGTCTGTCTGTTTGTCCCTCTGTCTCTCTGCCTGCCGGTTTGTCTGTCTGCCTTCTTGCCTGACTTTCTGTTCGTCTGCTTGTGAATGTGTATGGGTGTATCCTTTTTCTAGTTTTTAGATTTTTCCATTAAATATTTGTATTACAAGTATTGCACTATTGTACTGAACAAAACTGACTGTAAGTCATAATGGATAAGGGCCTCAGCTAAATGCCTAAATTCTAAATTGTCATTGCGCGCGCGTGTGTGTGTGTGTGTGTGTGTGTGTGTGTGTGTGTGTGTGTGTGTGTGTGTTTACAGCATTTCTGGGGCCCAGTAGCTAACTGGGGTCTTCCTGTGGCAGCCATCTCAGATATGAAGAAGAGCCCTGAGATTATCAGTGGCAGGATGACCTTTGGTAAGACACACACACACACACGCATACACACGCATAGACACATCTACTGATACACACAGATGTGCACACATACAGAACACACACACACACCATACCCCATTCTTTTCTAGTTGACATTGTTGTCATTTGCATTTCTTTATCCCAAGGTTACTGGGAAATATGGGATTCACCAGTGTAAACTTATTCTACTGCTGCACTTCTTTAAGTCACTCTGGATACAATTGTCAGTTAAATGGCCTAAATGTAATGTAATGTAGCACAAACACAGCAGTTTTGTATACACAAATACATAACACACAGGTGCCACATAGATAGATACACACACATACACAGACAAGATATAATACTACTAACACCAAACATGTACTATACATGTGTCTGTTATTGCTGAAGACACCTTTTTTTCTGGACCTCAAACAAGAGTATTTCAGGAATTAAGTTCAGTCAGACTAGTGAAATTGAAACAGCTTGCATCTTCCTGACTTTAGAACAAAACTGATTTTTAGTCTCCAAAGGCCAGAAAGCCAGAGAAAAGAGTTTGTACTGTCCGCTAATCTGCGATATTAGGTGTTGGTAGCAGTGGGGAGTGGGAGTGATTTCAGTTTTGGAATCAGGATTTGCTCAAAGACTTAATCTGTTTCATGACCTGTTGTGGTTTTAAAAATGCCTCTTATTTGGATGTTTATATCATGACATATGGAATAATTGTACTGTAATTACTCGACATTTGATTGTTTTTCTTGGGCAATAAGGCCAGAATTTCATTGTTTTTACACGTTTGAGCTGTAGTGGGAATTGTCCAGCAGTGAACCCACTCCCTGTGACTGTCGTGTGTTTCCTCTCTCTCAGCTTTGACCTGCTATTCACTGCTCTTCATGCGATTCGCCTACAAGGTGCAGCCGCGTAATTGGCTACTGTTCGCTTGCCATCTGACC
Source organism: Centroberyx gerrardi (assembly GCF_048128805.1). Classification (NCBI taxonomy): domain Eukaryota; kingdom Metazoa; phylum Chordata; class Actinopteri; order Beryciformes; family Berycidae; genus Centroberyx; species Centroberyx gerrardi. The sequence goes on from NC_135997.1 coordinate 19,999,285, forward strand.
AATGAGACAGCACAGCTAATCCAGGGAAGCCGTCTCATCAAATTCAAGTAAGTCATATTGTAGCCCACTGTTTTCTCCTTTGTCATTATGGGCAACAGATGTGCCATGGAGCGATACTGTTGGTCATGAGTGTTATCTACGTTTCCCCAAAATTGGTGGCTGTATGTCAGGCTCTATAGAGTGTTGAGTCATGGATGTTGTCATTTCCATCAGCTATACCAGCGTGCTTTACTTGTTGACATAAATGTTAGTGAGTTTGTGCAGATGGCTCAGCAGCCTAATATGCATGCTATGTACTTTGTCATGACCATTGTAGATTCAAATCAAGCTCAGAACCTTGTGGCATGTCATCCTCTTTCTCTTGTCTCTATTAAAACAGACATGCCATAAAGAAATGCTCAAAAACATTAAAGGATAATTCTGGTAGTTTTCAACCTGAGCCTTATTGTACTATTTTTTTCCATTGTGACAATCGATTCTGATCAAAATTCTGTCAGTTAATTCACTGTAGAGCTTGTCTCTCAGTTTGCAGGGAGTGCTGCTCTCCAACACAATCCAACACAATCCCTTCAATCAAGGTTATGGACTAGAATAGAATGGCACGCAGTCTGACTGTTCTTCTGTCATTTCAGCATGGAGAAGAAGAAGGCATCTTAGTGGCAGAGTGAAGCCGATGCAGAATGTTCACTTTTGGGAGCCAGCAGCAGAGTGAGACCCTGTGGCTACAACATCCACCTTAACTGGGACATCAAATCTAACGCACCTAAACATCTTATCCAATCATCAAAACAGTGGCACTTAAACCTATTTTTTTAACTTGATGCTAATATGATTTATCATCCTCATGAAGTTTTAGTCACTTTTTACTACACAGAGAGAAAAAAGCAGATGTGGCTCTCCAAGAATTAAGGCCAACTGCTATCAATTAGTCTTTAGTCTTAGTCTTAGACTTAGACATAGATTTTTGCAACATGCAGCATCACACACAGATGTAATGAGGGAGAATGTACACAGTCAGCAAGCCAGCCTATCCATTGCATGCCTTGCACATTAGGTCCAGTTTGACTGGCTGTTGCACACATGCAAGCTGTGTTCAGGCAATCTTTATATAGTCATCAAACATCTTTTTTCAGGCCATCAACACAAATATTTTTTATTATTTAACAACTCACCTGGTTAAATAAAGGCTTGATATTTAATAGAAAAAGATGCCTGAAGTCAATATGTTGTCCATACTGTGGCAGAATATCACTGGCTAAGCATATGGACTTAAGTTCATTAACCTTTATTTAAACAGGGAGAACACACACAGAGCTCAGCTGTCTTGGTGCGCCCTGGAGCAAGACGTTACACTGTACGATCCATAGAAAACGCATACGGTTTAACTTGGTATGATTTTACGACAGTAATGATAAATAATACAAGATTAATTAAATGTTTAAAAGATACAAATAATGGATATCTTTTTATATGGAGAGACTGCCTAGATTGTAAGGCTGTATGATTAGGTTACGAGCTGAGGCTGTCTAGGTTGTAATGCTGTGTGACCGGACAAGGCAAGCTGCTTCTGTCAGTGCTGCCCAAACATGTATTGTGTGTTGTTATGTGTCATTCACATTAATTTATTCTGTCACATTAATGTGTCATATTCACATTAATCTTTTCCCTGATTGATGAGCTGATTCCTTGTGTTCTCTGGGTTTGTTGGAATAAACTGGCAATAAATGACTTGAACACGGTTCAGTGAGTGACTTAGTTACTTAGTTTGTTTAAGACTAAGGTACAGTTTGGCCATTGTAGTTTTCAGTTGCAGCCATGTTTGCTCCAAAGTCCTGTTCCATGGTCATTGCAAGGGAACAGGTAACCTTCACAGTGTCAGATGTGTCGTCATGGTGACGTCAGGGAGCATTGCTCCATGTTTGCACTCAACACTTTGCTCTAGAGAAGGTGTAGCAACCTGATGCCCTTGGAAAATAACTGAACAAACCCTTTCCTCAACAAAGCTGTAAAGTACAAATTAAAGTAACAAGTACAGCAAACCAGAGTACCTCTAGAGCTTTATTGAGAAATTAGTGGGGAAATTGCATACATTGTACATCCAATTCCCGAAGCATTTTTGTAGAAACATTGTTGAAAGCTGGATTAATGAATCAGATCATTGTTTACTTGTTCTCATTTATCCCAACAATTTACTGCTTGCTTCTTCAGAGTTCTAGCCAAACATGGTCACGGCTGAATTCTCAGAGATACACTGATGCAAAAATCTGATAAATGAAGCTAATGTATGGGTCTCAGACATCTTGAAGCCATTGCACTGACATTTTTGACAACTAAAATGCCTACATTATTGAAAATAATCTGCAGGACAGTGTATACAAGGGGATATACTTTTTTATATGGCCATCCAGTTTTACTGAGAACAGTCTGCACTTCAACCTCAAAACCATTCATGGTAACATTATGATGATTTGTATTGCTTACATTACATTTATCATATGTGATAAAATAACCATTTAACCAAATGTACCATTTATGGAAAAATATAGACTTGGTTCTGACAGTAGTCTAATCTGAGTTGTTAGAGAAATTGTGGACAAAACAGAGCTTCCATGGTGAGGGACTTGTTCATGAAATATTGATCATTTAACAGGTAATTTGGACATATTCAACAGTATAATTGTGTTTTAACGTAATGGTAGCCCCCCGTAGTTTATTGAAAATGTGTAATGGAATAAATATGCATCAAATCCAGTAGCTGGCGCTCGGCTGGTGCTTGGCTGCCGACCGCTCTAAAATAACAGAGACAAAGAAGGAAGCAGTCTGTGCCATAACGTCAACATGGCGTCCCTCAACAGCGCGGAGTGGAGAGCCGTCTGCGACAAATTCACCACCGCCCAAAACCTCTCCGAGGTAGAATCTCGCAAAGACCCCGCGACCGACCCTTTCCGCTCCAAGTACAAGGCCAGGGAGCTGCTCAGGGAGATTTACTGTTCGCTGAAGAGTTTCGAGGCTGGCGAGGGTGAAAATGAGAGCGGCGCAGAGACGGGCGAGCAGCGGCCGGCGGAGCAGCCGGTGGACGGGGAGAAGGAGGAGGGCTTCGGCCGAGGCTCCAGCGGAGACTCGCCAGCCGGGTTGCGGGCCGCTAAACTGGGAGCTGTGGAGTATTACCTGGGTGTCAACCACGTCGAGACAGAGGAGCTGTCAGCCGGCCAGGAGCATTTGATGAATTGCATGAAGCTGATAGAGAAATGCAGCGTATCATCCGAGAATGTGTCGCTATTCATCCATGTCAGGGTAATGATGCTAAAACCAACTACCCGCTAGCTTTCGTTAGCTAGTTGTCAGTTTCTTCTTACATATTCCAGCAGAAGTCGAAGTTTAGAAACAGGACAGGGATATAAGCAAGGACACAATTTAAAAAATCGTACTGTTAAAGATTTGCCAGTGAAATGGTCATGATAATGATTGCTACGCAGCTGTGAAGCAGCTAACAGGGATTGATGTAGGGGTAAACGCCTTTCAAAGCCCTTTAAAAGGGGTGACGGCATCCCTTGCCAACACAAACAATTTCATCCATAACGCCATCCCTTGATGTTTAGGGAATTGTGTGTAAACACGGTTTTGCACCACCCTGTATTAACACATCACCCACTACTCCCAGTGTGACAACTCAGTCATAATGTGATCATTTATCTGTAATAATTAATTTGGAAGCATTTTTAATAATACTCATGCAGTTTGACAGCTGTTGAAAAAGGAAAGGATCAGAGTACCTCATCATCAACAAAAACAATCTATAAAACAGTCAAAAGCAAAATTCATTTTTTAAAGCTTTAGTTTTCTGGAGAAGGTTTGCTCAGCATGCATGCTCTTTTTCTGTGTCATGCTACTTCAGATTTAGACAGATCCACATTTATTTACCAGTCATACACCACTGCCCAATGAGCAGCCCCATTGGAGCGGTTGGGGTTATTAAGTGCCTTGCTCAAGGGCACTTCAGTGATGAGACTTCAGTTGTTGAGAAAATTGAGAAATTCTCAGATATACTTTGCCATTGCCTGCCCCAACTATGCCAGAAACACTATAAGTTCAGGGTGAGAGTAAAAGTAACTACTGTTGCAAGCCTCAAGAACATTTGTTTTGTTCAAAGTTCAGAAATGCATGTATCCATGGTGTTACCTTTCCCCATGATTATCATCGTTTTGGTCTGACAGCTGTTTTGACAGAAGATCAAACCGCAGCACATGTCAAGCTGTTGCTGCCCCATCTTAATTATTTATAACAATAACAGTAAATCATGGGGATTCATTATAATGCTGTGTAAGCAGAGTAGAAGTAGCTTGCTTAACTACATCATTCTTGAGTAAGACATCTAGTTTCTCTCTGTCTGAGACCACGCTAGTAGATTTCTTGATACTACTCACTCATTGGCTGTTTGTGTTGTCTGGCAGAACCAGCTGGGCATCCTTTGGGCGGGACGAGACGAGACAGAAGAGGCTCAGGGCTTCCTGGAAACAGCAGAATCCATCTACCTACGATATATGAAGGAGGTAAGATTGGTTTCCTGGACGACTGGCTGGCTGGCTGACTGACTGGTTTACATCGTACTGGTTTACTGACTGACTAATGACAAGATGGAAAAGGCTGGAACAGGAGACAACTATCACTGCTACATGAAGGAGGTATACACGCAATTAGTTTGTCGGCTGGTTTACTGACTGACTGGTTTTCTGGCTGGTTTATTGTCTCACTGACTGATCTACTGACTGGCTAGAACTAAGTGTTGGCTGTGAATATGTAACACTGTATTGTAACCATAGTGACACGCCCCACACAAAAGATGAGCTGACGTAGAATCACTAGTTTCATACAACATCCATGGAAGAACATTGTGGAGCCAACATGGCTGCCGTGAAAACTGCAATGGCCAAATCCTCTTCGTCAGTAGCCCTGGTGGTTGTGTTTTTTTCAGGAGGGGAGTCCTCCCACTGACATGGCAGAGTACTTCACTACTGAGGAGAACCTGCCGACCCATCAGGAAAGGACCAAGAGGTAACACACACACACACTGACATACGCACACACGCACAAACACATACACACACACACACACAGGCAGATGTACACTCTTAACACCCTGTAAGCTTCCTATCTGTTTATGATATTATATATCGTATATACTGTAAATTATATTAATTTATGTCCTTCCCCCCTGTCTCTCTCTCTTTCATTTCTCTCTCTTTCCCTCTTCCCCTCTGTGTCTCTCTTTCCCTCTCTTTTCTCTCTGTCTCTCTCTAGGTTTGAGTTGGCCTACACCCATACCATGTATTACCTGGCTCAGGTCTATAAGAACCTTGGTGAGTCTGATCTGTTGTTCAAGGCAAATTAGTAGGCAAGTAAGTGTTGGCTACTGTAAATTAATACTGTAAATTAGCAAATCCATATTCAGCTCCCCATTACATTATTGTGCCCTTGCACAAAATATTACCAAGTTCCCATCTTAGTAGTTCATTGACAAATCTTTGGGAGAAGCTATTTTTAAAAATACTTAAATCACGCTTTTATTCGGCATCAAAATCACATGAAATTGAGTCCCAAAATAGCTAAGAATTGCAACTCATCTGGTGTGTATAGTTTCTTTGCATAAAATACTTATGCAAATTAATTCCACACATATTGTATTGCTATGCAACAAACACGTAATCCTCCTGTAAACAGAATTCACATTATTTCTGTGATCTTGGATAGTTCAAAATTACACAAAACTAAAAGTGCCCATCTAAGATAGGAGTAAAGTCTGTTTTCTGATGGATTTTATTGAACGTATGTGGCAAGATAACTAACTAATTGAACTACTCAATCATATTGGAATCTGTGTTTCTGTTGTATTATGCTCCTTATCAATTTGAATCCATTAACATCTGCTTTCATCTCATAAGGAGCAATTTGAGGATATTTCCTCATAATCGTTGCATTTTTTTGCATGCATTTTGATGGGGCTGAAACCCCAATTTATTGGATTCATATTTGTCCAGGTGAATATAAGAACGCTGGGTCTTGTTGTTTTATTTGTTGATAGTAATAATAATTGTATTATTTCGTGTCCCAGGTGAAATTGAGCGTGCTGCCACCTACTGCCACAGTACTCTACAGAGACAGTTACAGCTAAACCAGTACAATCCAATGGAGTGGGCTCTCAATGCTGCTACACTGTCACAGTATTACATTACTAAGGTAGGGTTTGGATTGCAGTGGCAATTTTGTTTACAAAATGTTGATGAAAAATACTCACACAGTGAACTTCAACTAACAATGACTAGGCTAAAAGGATTTTGCATTCTCATCATAAAAAATGTGACAATACTAAAATGTATTCTTTTTTAGAGACTAATGGACATGTATTTAATGAATCTGTGAGTGTGTGTTGTCTTTAGAGAATGTAAATACATATTCGCTCACCACCTCCTTTGCCTCGCCTCTCTCCACCCCAGCTCTCACACTCAGTGCGCCTCCCTCGCTCAAGCAAAGAGAGATTAAGATTAAGAATTATCACAGAAAATGTAACCATTTAAATTGTGGTTCAATTTTCCAGATGCCATAAAATCAGGTCTTTGGTTGCAGTAATCATAAACATTCTGTAGGAACTGGTCTGTGTTGGCCAGCAATGTTGTCACTGTACTTTATTTCCTAGATAACCATTCTGAGGTGTGTGTGTGTGTGTGTGTGTGTGTGTGTGTGTGTGTGTGTGTGTGTGTGTGTGTGTGTGTGTGTGTGTGTGTGTGTGTGTGTGTGTGTGTGTGTGTGTGTGTGTGTGTGTGTTTTCCAGGGCCGCTACATGGAAGGCAGACATTGCCTCTCAGCAGCTACTGTCATTGCCGATTTGGCAGGGGAGGTTCCTTCTGAGGCCGCAGCACAGGAGAGTAAGTATCTATCCATCTAAATTTCTTTATCTACCTACGTATATGTTAACTGCAGAAGACTGTCTTTTTTTCTGTCCCTTTTACAATCAAGTGCTAAGTTGTTCTGGAGAGGAGAGTGTGCCCTGTCGAGTAGCGAGAAGAAGAAAATGTGACAGCTTTATTGTTAATTGGATGATATGAATGGTTTAACCAGTTATGCTAAATAAACAAGGTTAAGGAAAATTATTGTCATTATGAAATTGATACATTAATTCCCATGAGTTATAGGAGTTGATCTCTGAATGTGTGCTTTCACCCTTGTCACATGGAGATATGAGATGTTGACTCTTAAATTTCATATTTCAAATCGCAGCTATAATACTGATCAAAATAATCAGACTGATTTTTTTTTTCTCCATATTGTGTTGCCCTAATCAACCACAACAGCTCAAACATGAGAGAACACAACTGTATAGCATTCACTGTAACTTGTCCCTCCACCTCTGTCTCCCTGCCTCTCAACCTTTCCCTCTCTCCCCTCTCTCTGCCTCTGCTCCTTCCCTCCCTCTTTCTTTTTCTCCCCCTCTCTCTCTTCTTCCCTATATACCTTTGCCCCCCCTCCCCCTGTCTGACCCAGGCGAGACAGAGAGTGAGCGCAGGGACCAGCTGAGACAGAAGAGGGCAGAGATAGCCAGATGCTGGATCAAATACGGTCTCAACCTGCTGCAGGATGCCAAGAAACTTCTAGAGGTATTATGTGTGTCTGTGTGTGTGTCTGTGTGTGTGTGTGTGTGTGTGTGTGTGTGTGTGTGTGTGTGCCTGTCTATAACACCTTTTCATCCACCAGCTACATTGTTTAGTGAACTTTCACTGGCCACTTTGACTTCTTAGCAGCCAAAATAGATTTCAGAATTAATAAGAAATCTGTAACATTTTCATATATATAAATATCCATTTTGCTATCACTTTGCTCTATCATGGTTTACTCTGTAGCTGATTGATAGTGATTCACCCGATATCCAGTTCATGAAAGCTTTAAAATGTGCTGTTATAAACACCCAGTGTCGGGTAGGTCTTTCCTAGGAGAAAATTGTCTGGTCTACAGGAAACGATACGTTTTAAGTTTCCAGCAGCAGCAACAGCAGTTTGTTTGGAATAAGTAGACGAACTGGGTAGCATGATCAGCGATAGCCACTACAGCTGAACAGACAAAGAAAAGAGCGCTACCTACAGAAACTCAAACTTCATCAACAGAAAATCCAAAGAAAAAGACTCAGAAAGATGCAATACTGGTGACACTGTTTGATTGAACAGTGATTTTTGGGAAGTGCAGTGAAGAAAGTCCACAGCAATGACCACTGATCACCAAAAAAACAAAAACAAGGATTGTATTGACTGTAGCTTGTGTTGCTGTCAAACCCTGGTCTGCATGTGTGTTAATGCATATCTGTGTGTTTACTTGTGAATTTCTGTTTACGTTTATATGCTTATGTTAGTGTGTGTTTGTGTCCATATGCTTGTGTGTGTGTGTTCTCACTACTATGTCTGTATATACACGTGATTTCATGTATATATATGTGCTTGTACCCGTGTGTGTTTGTCCCCAGGACAACATCGGCGACCTGGATGTCGAGCGTCAAGAGGAGTTGAAGAGAGTGAGAAGAGGGGAGGAGGAAGAGGAAGAGAAGGGCAGGAAGAGCGCCAAGCTCTTTGGCTCCGAAGACACTTTCGACTCCATCGCCAGCCTGGAAGAAAAGGTCCATATTCTGTGGCAATTGCCTTTACTACTGCTACTAGTAGTACTACTTCTATTACAGCTGCTAGTAGTACTGCTACTATTACAGCTACAGCCTGGAAGAGAAGGTCCATGTTATAATACTGCAACTACTACTAATAATAATCATCAATAATCACCTTTATCTCTGTAGCCAGTGTAGAAGAGAAGCCCTGTCAGTCCATGTATCAAAAGCTCAATCAGTTGCAGACAAATCTCACCACAAATGAACAAGAATCAGGATGATAGTGTTTCAACAGGGGGCGCCATACTGCAATTAAATACAGTATGTTGCCTTTTAGATGAGATCAACCCGTTTATTTTCTGTTTTCCAGGTGCGCTGTTTGTTGCCATTGGACTTCACTGAAGCTAGAGCTGTATTTCTGGTGGGACAGACCTATGTCACACAGGTATACACTACATACACACACACGTTTGCCATTCCTTCTTTGAAGCTCTGGTGGGATAGACCTACATCACCCACATACACACTCACACACAAATGACACACAGAATGGTGGTGTTGATGGCATTCCCGGGGTGGACAGAAAACAGAAATACTGCATTAAAAGGATGAAAAAGATTAAAATACCACATTAAAAGGAAACTGTGATTCTACCCACAGTTCAGGAATTCTATGATTCTACCCACAGTTCAGGAATTCTATGATTCTACTCACAGTTCAGGAATTCTATGATTCTACTCACAGTTCAGGAATTCTATGATTCTACTCACAGTTCAGGAATTCTATGATTCTACTCACAGTTCAGGAATTCTATGATTCTACCCACAGTTCAGGAATTCTATGATTCTCCCCAGAGTTCAGGAATCCTATGATTAAACTCACAGTTCAGGAATTCTATGATTCTACCCACAGTTCAGGAATTCTATGATTCTACCCATAGTTCAGGAATTCTATGATTCTCCCCAGAGTTCAGGAATCCTAGGGTTCTACTCACAGTTCAGGAATTCTATGATTATACCCACAGTTCAGGAATTCTATGATTATACCCACAGTTCAGGAATTCTATGATTATACCCACAGTTCAGGAATTCTATGGCAGCAATCAAGGAGGATTGAAGCTGTTCTGAAGGCAAAGGTTGGCCCTATACTCCTTATTAGGTAGTTGATATTCACATATTGTTAGGCTGTACTGTTATTTTGTCCACCCCCAGTGCCAGAGACCACATGCAAGTATTTTTTTACCTACACAGTAAAAAGTCAACCTCTCTCCTTTCTCTTTTCTTTGAACTGTCTATATGCCTATTTAATGTGTCTCTTTCCATCCATCCATCCACCCATCTGTGCAGGCCAAGGACTACTTTGAGATCGATGGCTATGTGACAGACCACATAGAGATCTTGCAGGACCACAGCGCTCTGTTCAGGTCCCTGGCCTTCTTCGAAGAGGATCTGGAGCGACGCTGCAAAATGCACAAACGACGGGTTGACATGCTAGAGCCAGTCTGCAACGGTATGGCACTAACTTTTTACTTTATTTCAGTTTTATTCATTGACCACATATAGTCTGCAAGCTTATATGAGGCTGAACTTCCTGTTATGTGTCAGTCATTCATCATAAAATAGAAATACAATACAATCCATGCATTCATTAACTATATCTTCAGTGGCTTGTGAACCATCTGACAACCTATAATTCAAATAGTTGTTTTTGTCTTTTTTTGAATAGCATTTTCTGCAAAGGGGATTCTCTCAGAAGCATATTTAACAGAAGGTCCAAACAAGATGACACTATAAGATAATGGATTTGAATCTGACTCTCTCTCCCTCTCTTAATTGCTATTTCATTTTCCCCTCTCTCTCACTCCCTCCCTCCCTCTGTTCTTCCCTCTATCTATCTATAGACCTGAATGCCCAGTACTACCTATTGATCCGCAGACAGTTGATGTTTGAGTTGGCTGAGACCTACAATGAGATGATGGACCTGAAACTGACCCTGGCCAACAGACAGGCAGACTCTCAGTCTCTGGATAACCACACCATTAAGAAATTCAACCACCTGTGCTCCGCCTCTGCCAAGTGAGTGTGTGTGTGTGTGTGTGTGTGTGTGTGTGTGTGTGTGTGTGTGTGTGTGTGTGTGTGTGTGATGGGAGGGGTGGGGGGACGGGGGTGTACATGCACATTTACTCACTCTATATGAATTGAAATAAGAGGGAAATCCCTTCATGTTTCCCTTCAATCAATGCAATTCCTCTCCTCTCTTCTCTCTTCCCTCCTCTCTTCTCCCCTCCTCTTCTCGCCCCACCTTTCTCTTCTTTCTTCTTCCTCTCTTCTTTCCTCTCTCCCCTCCAGGTACTTCCAGATGTTCCTAGACTCTCTGTGTTCTCCGGACGGGAAATTTCCAGAGCGGCTGGAGGAGGAGGTTCTGAGACCGGCTCTGGTGGCCCAGTTCAGAGTCGCCCGACTCCACAGCCGACTGATCTGCTCCGCACCCGCTGCTCAGCTGGACAACCTCAACAAGTCTCTGGACAACTACAAGTACGGAGATGTATTCATATAATATTACACTATGTTAGTCTACCACCCCTGACTCCAAAGGCCACAATCCCCCCCCCCCCCCCCCCCCACCGTGTGTAGGGGGGCGTGACTCCACTGTCATTCATACTCCCAGATCCCCCGCACCACCATCCTACTGCCAGCCACAACTATGTATTTTTCAAAATTGGTGAGCAGGCAGAGACAGGAATTTTCTGTCTGTTTCATCACCCTTTCAACACCCAGATTGCTAAAATGACATGTAACTAATAGTAAGGCGTGTAGGGGTCAGGGCCTAAGTGATCTGACGATATTCCTGTGACCATGGGACGATTGGGTAAGAAAGTTCTAGGAAAATAGAAAAAATACAAGCTAAGGTGTGGGATAGAAGGGATTTTACTGAGAGCATTTAAAACAAAAAGGAGAGGGAATACAAAACATAACGAACATGCTCCCAGTCCTTGTGTTTTCTACCTGTGTACCTAATGCTTATGTTTACCAGGCCTTTCATTCTCCACCTGTTGTCTAGGTATGTTGTTCAGTACTGTGAGGCTCATCCTGAGGCGGCAGCCGCTGTGGAGACAGAGCTGGAGCTGAGCCAGGAGATGGTCGGCCTGCTGCCAATCAAAATCAACCGCCTCAAAGCCAAGATGGCCACAAACAACTAAAGAATTCCACGGTTGACTGAATGACTGAATAACCGAATGACTAATTATTTAAAGTCCCATCAGCCACTCAATCCAAATCAACCACCTTAAAAAAGAAGGCCACTCCCAACAACTAAACAAACTGGATGGCTGACTGACTGACTTTCTTGCTCGTTTTACTGGCTGATGGCTTTCAGTCTGTACAGTCACATGCTGCTTTCACAAGCCCTTTGAACACGTTACAGTACTTCACAGGCGGTATATATGCTCTGTGTAGTAAAGAGTTTAGGTCTGTCTACTTTGAATTTTACTTGCAGAAAGTGGGTTCCCTTGAAAACTGATATTAACAAGACTAAGAGTCTTAACAGCCCCGCAACATTTAATTTTGTGGAAGCGTTCCTACTGGGAATCAAACTCGGGTCTCCTGATTGAGAGTCTAACCCCCTCTAGTACACTTTCACCCACGTGACAAAAAGTGGTGAACAGAGCGACCGACGGACAATGCAGTCCATAGAGCCCCCGCTGTCGTGGGGCTAAAAATGTCTTTCCCCAAAGTAATAAAAAATAATTTAGAATGGATGGTTTATCATTAGAAAATTATTTACAGTCTGTAATGTTCAATTGAATGTGAATTGAACCAGGCCTGTTGGTAACACCACTTCTACACTTTCTTCCCAGCCAGAGCGATATAAAAAAGAGGGCACCTTCACTGGATATCCACAAACTTCAAAAGTTCCTCTCTGAAATGTCAAAGAGACTAATGTTGCCTTTGCAACCCAAGTAGTTGCTAGGAGTAAGTGAAGTCCCCTCAGTCCCCTTAGAGCGGATATGTACATACCAGATCTCTTGTTTTCTTGAACTAGTCAAGTGTCTTCTGTGACCCTGACGTAATTCATACCTGCCTTTTTTATTGCTTATCATATTGGATTTTATTTATTGTTTTATTGCCTGTAAAGCACTTTGTCACCCTGTTTTGAAAAGTGTTATCCAAATTCCTCTCGGCCTTCTCCTCCTCCCACTTCTTCAGCCCAAAGATCACGAGAACCATGAGAAAACCTTAGGTGTGTGTGGTACGGCGTAATCGGGCTAAATCGTCAGAAAATATGTCGGTGTGCATCCACCCTTAAGAAAAACTGTTTGGCCTTATGCATCTCGGCTCTCCGCCTCTCTGAGGGTAATAAAAATATGGTCTACTGAACTGTAACCAGGGTTTGGTGTTCGTAGATGGCAGAGTTGGACCAGGTTGTACTATGGGTAGGATGTTGGTACCCCTTCTTGAACTGAAATGCTTGTGCTGCAGATGTGTAACAGGGTCCTCCGTAACATCACTGTGGAGAGAAGTCCAGCATCCTAGAGGTCATCTGGTGTACAGTCAGTTTCCTAGCGGTAATTGTTGCGCAGGCTTGTGGCGGCAACATGATTGCCACTGAAAACTACAATGGCCAAACTGTCAGTAACTTGTAAGAAACTTTTATCTGCATGATGCCAACTTCACCCATTAGAACTTGGCTACTTATTTCTGTGTCTCTCTGAGGAATCAGAATGTCCTCATGTTTTATGTAGATATGTAATGATAATAATAAACCAATATTGTGTGAATAAAGTGATCTGCACTAATATGTTCATATATCGTGTGATGTGGGATCAGTTTCACAGAGGTGTTTTAAGCTAAGAAAGTGTTTTTTTGTTTGTTTGTTTTTACCTGGAGTTGGACCCAAAATGGGTCATTGGGCTGTTTCTGGTAGGTCTCCCTGTAACAGGAGCACTGTTTTGTTTTAATGGCGCTGAGTCCCTGGGTAAAAGGCTAAATTTACTCAGTTTGGGTCCCAGACTGAAGAAATGTAAGAACTCTTGTTCCAGACTATGAATTTCCTTAATGCAGTGAGCTCCATGGGGAGAAATGTCTTAATCCATGTCTGTAAAACCATCCCATTTTGTTATGTCTTGACAGACTGTGATTGTGTTTACATTACCTAATGATGATCTCATATAAAGATAATATCTCAACTAACATCTTCATGTCATGTCTGTCTTTACTATGCGCTTTTCACAGATGTTAACACTGTAGTAGTCTCCTGTCCCGTCACTTGACTTCAAACTGCATACACACGCTTGCTACTTGGTGTGGATACAGATACATTTTCACATCAAGTTATAAACATCTCAGTGTGAACAAGGACATTTAATACCAAGCTGTATATGTGTATATCTGTATAAATTCTCAATTTGAGTCGTATCTTTTTAAGGTGAAGGTATTACAACAGAAGCCATAGATGTGTTGACTGATGCAATGTCCAAACTAACCATGAGGCTGTGCAACAGGATGCAGCTCTGTGTTACTCCACGCTGCTTCCTCTCTCAGGGCAGATAGGGGGGCATTATGGCTTGGTGGTTAGAGATGCTATGCTGATGGAAACACACTGAGAAGAAACTGACGACAGACAGTATATCTGATCTAGAGGTTAGAGGCTTTGACCTGTTACTCCATGGTCACAGGTTTGAGCAGCATCCTGGTCAAAGTGTCCTAAAGCAGAAACATGGTTGACCCTGCACTCTGACTATTGTATAGATATATGTATTTACTAGTGAGATGTGTGAAAAATAGCAGCTTATGGAGACAAAAGATGAGAAAGAAGGGATGGCATGCAATAAATGTGCACAAGGTGGGTTCCAACAAACAATTTTGCATATGTAGGCTACACACTCTGCTCAATGTGGCATGCACATTTAATGTAGCCCATCGAGCTACCAGGTCATCCTGTTGGAGCTGGTTTTTGTCTCATAAAACCTTATTTCCAATAGTTTCTCAGTCTCATCCACAACATCCTTCTAGCCATACAAGAGATGAACTGACACCATTAATTGCACTGATGTCATTCACTTTGTTGAACTGTAAACACACAAACACACACAGTTTACCTCTATCTCTGTCTATCTCTCTAACCCACACACACAGGTGCATCAAGGCTGTGAGCCAAAACGACTGCTTTGATGCTGCCTTCTCTTTGAGGTTATAATTTGCGGTTTGTTATCGAACAGGATCCAGGACCAACTTGTGCAAAGGAAGCAGCTTCAGCGTGTTAAGAACCTGTAATACTTGCTTTCATTTCATTCGTTTCCCCACAAACTTTTCATGTCCTATTCAGCTTTGTAATGCTAGTCAAAACGCACGCACTGAAATGCCTGCTAAACGACAAGGAAGTTAAAACTCATATTCTGTGGAAGAGAGGTGGGCCGAGACAATTCAAGGGAAAATCCAGACGTATACTGAATTTGCATACTGCGTTTCCTTGGATTCTAGCTTCGGAATAAATCTGTTCTGTTAACAGATTTAAACTCAATTGTGCAAGATCATTTGAATAACACACATTGTCAGTGTTCTGCAGAACCCCTGTATCTCCAACCTGCCAACTTGTCACATGAAAAGCGTTTTATAATGCAGCCTCAACAGGTATCCGACCTGTAATGCCTGATGAAATGTTCTGTTCATCTTTGAAACACTTGCCATGAATAACAGCACAGGTATACAGTACCTGCTCAAATGCCAAGTAACCTAACTGTTCTGTTCTAATGTACATTGTATTGGATATGAGCAAGATAATTACAATCGAACAAAAATTCTCACGTCTATTATTCCTTACAGTTCCCAAAGCTAGAAACAGAAGAAACAAGGCTGTAGTCTGTGACATGATCGAGAGGCAAATCCAGGGGCTGCTCTGATTTGAGGCTGACTCAGAGCTTTGTTTTTCCAATTAACCTTTATGTTTCATTTACCTTTTTAACACAAGCCCAGAATACGCCCACAGGTATGCACATCAGATGCCAAGAAGGTAATGGTTATGTTCTGATTCACACTACCAGGAACAGATGTGGGTTAATCCATTAACTGGAAAATCCACTCAATTTACATGTGGTTTCCGGATTGTAGTTTTGGGAAAGACCTGCTCATGTTTGAATCTAGCATCGCTGTGCAAGTTTATATGAATAACACACATGTATAGATCAGTAGATCATCATTTGATCATTTGATGTCAAAGGTCACCATTCTGCACACCTTACACCTGCAGCAGAGGGTCATGAGTCATTTCTGGGGGTCGCAAGCTGTATAAGGTTGAGAGCCACTGGTGTAAGTAGTAATGTAGGGTATATTGTTGTGTATACATCATTTCTACCAGACAGTAAAGTAATCTAATCTAATCAAACGTATTTTTTACATTTTACAATGTAGCTTAGCTTCATCAAGAAACCAACCTGTAATGCCAAGAAACATCCACAGAATAGTTGCCTAATGTCTGGTGGTGTAACAGGCATCCTCTGATTCACAGCTGAAGGAAACATCCACCCTTCACATAGAGCGGTTCTTGGGTTTTCTAACTTTGGGAGCCAGTAGTTGTCCAAAACCATACAAATATAACTGTAAATATGCTGAAACCTGTGGGTTTTTTACATTCTACAATACATTGCCAATAGCTTGCCTTGGTCTTAGAGAAATTATATATTTTCTTCATATGAAACATGAAGACAGATATCAAAAAACCTTTTACCTCCTCAATACAAGTAAATCTCACTTTAAGCTTTCACATATAGATAACTACTACTGCTGCTGATACTCTTACTGATACTACTGCTAATACTACTACTACTACTACTGCTGCTGCTACTACTATTACTGATACTACTGCTAATACTACTACTACTACTACTGCTGCTGCTACTACTACTACTGATACTACTGCTAATAATACTGATGCTACTACTACTACTTTTACTACTGCTGATACTACTGCTACTTTTTATTGTAAAGTATTACTATTCTTCAGTGTATTGATAACTGAAGGACGTTTGATAAGAAATGAATTGCCTAAGCTCCAAGTAATGTTTAGTAAATTCTAAACACATTTAATCTCTTTCAAATTAATTCAACTCTTACTGTTGAAACTGTAGCAAGCACACAACATGGAGCTGTGAGACATGGGAGTGTGCATGTACAGTATATGTGAGTTTGTGCGTGTGTGTGTGTGTGTGTGTGTGTGTGTACAGTCATTCCCACCCAGCATGGAGCCCTGCCTCTTCCAGTCTCGCTGGCTGAGAGCTGTTGTCACCGACTCAACACCGGTCGCCAAAACAGGGCATTGCCTTCCAGTGTGCACATATCCCTATAATAAAGTTGTCAAAACCACCCAAAACTATGATGAATAGTGTAAATGAAAATGTAAAATGCTAATTACAAGTATTTGTTGACGTTAGGCGGATATGCTGGATAGTTTTCACACCAGAAGCGACTAGTGGCTAGAGGGACTGTGGCTAGGAAAACACAACTCTCACTGCAACATAAGTTACATTACATAAACTGCCTGAGACAAGAGTTTCAAAATATACTCTGAAGGGAAGAATAAAGGTAAATCTCTTAAAAATCTGTTAATTTTTAAAATCCTAAAGCCAAATGCCAAATTTGAATGACTCATAAGCAGTTGCTTGAATTTGGTATTTTGACATGAGAAATCTCACTAGCAAAGAGCATTAAATAAAGCTTAAAACCAGACTGACTGTGTGCACACGTGTTTCGGTAGGTGTTTGATAAACTCTGTGACAGAGATTTTCTTCCTTAGCCCTTCTCGGCCTTTACTCAACATATTACCCACAGCATAATTATGCACACAGATGGAGGGAAAACAATACGCTGCAGCGACAGACTGCAGAGATAAGTGACAGGTTGTGAGCTGAACACACAAAGCCAGCTGCAGTTGCCAATGTACACCTAGACTTTCCCTAACATTACATTAACCCGTTTCTCAAAGTCCCTACATGTCAGAAAAGAATTATGCTTAACTTATTGTCATTACCAGTCATTACGTTTTCCATGGCAAAATTGCGTTGTGCACTTTTTACCTTGCCACGCTGAAAATTTGGTGAAATGATACAGCTGTGCCACTGTCAGGACTGAGATACTTTGGATTGTGTGTTTGTGTGCACACACTCATGTGTGTGTGTGTGTGTGTGTGTGTGTGCGTGTGTGTGTGTGTGTGTTTTACTATGTGCATACGTGTGTGTGTGAGGGTGTGAAAATAGAACTGTCATAAACTCTGGTTACTCAGACAATAGACTTGAATTCCACATAATGTGACAGTGGTGGGGATGGAAACCCAGCTGACAATAAAAGGCGGACTGTTTTATGAGTGCAGTAGCATACTGCAGCGGGGAAACACCTAAAAAATATATCTTATATTGTGGCCTATGGACCCTGTTTTTTAAATGACTGAGTAATAGCACATTTTAATGAGCCTGGATGGAGGTGTGTGACGGAGGGCTAATGGGAAGAGAAGCAGGTTTGAATCTCAGGACTGGTGGGGAAAGTAAATGAGTGACTGCCTCGTTTCTTTCTACAACTGTCCAGATGCTCTTGAGCCAGACACTTCACCCAAAACATTTCCAGCGGCGTTCTAACAGTAAAACACTGACGTTGTACTGGGCAAATCCCAGGTGTAAATTTGTGTAACCGAACAAATGTGAAGCAGGGCTGTGCTGGAATTGAGCATGCTCAGTAAATCTTCTCTGGTTGAAAAAAGTTTAATAAAAAAAAAATCTTCTAAAGAGTGTTGGTCCCAGGATGAAACTACATTTTCTATGGGTCCCAAACTGGAAAAAGTTTTCAAACTTTTTCTCCAAGGATCCACCATTAAATTATGTTGTTAAAAAGATGTACCCTATTTTTTT